>NW_019385296.1:275039-302744 GCF_000671375.1 Centruroides sculpturatus | reverse complement strand
AGAATAAATAAACAATAGAGAACTAAAGAAAGTATTTTATGTAACCAGTTTTCATTATTTAAAAATAGTTTCTTTCCTCATTCATATCATTATTATATTAACATTAAGAATCAAAAGTTTGTCATTATATATACATTTAAGTGACATTGTACAGTTATTATACTAAACTTGTTTCTGCTTATATAAAACTTTTACTTAAACATAACAAAAGAATTCCTTACTAATTAATACAAACTTAACATATACATATTATATAGATAAATGAAAGAGGGCAATCAAATATAAATTAATAAAATTCTTTCATATCTATATGTCTGTTATGTCAATAATATTGTTGACTGGTTAATATTAAATTAAACTTGTAATTTCTTATACTATTACCTTTATTAGTTCCAAGCGAATGATCTGTCCTTGGATAAACTAATCGATCAACCCCAGCTTGAATAAGACTCCATTGAAAATATTTATCATTAACAAATTTATATCCACAATCATTTTTGTTATCAAAGGTACATATCTCATCCTCTTGTGCTATAAAATTAAATTATATTTTATAATTCAATAACTACAACTTTATTATTAATTAATAATACTTATATATTATTTTAACATTCAAAATAAACATACGGTTTATACATTGCAATATTTATTTATATATTCGTTACAACATATAAACTGTAAGTATATCTAAACAAGAAATTTAAGAAATAAACATTAAAAGGTAGGGTAGTCAAAATTAGGGTAATCAAATGCTATTGTCATAATTTAAGAAATTTGATTTAATTTATGTCAGATGTAGTTTTTTGTAATCATACTTTTGCTTTTCTTTTTATACAAATACAGTAAAACTTATTTACTAGTTCAGAAGTTTCCTTATTAGTAATTTTTCCATGTAAGAAGTTTAATTTCAAAAATTCCAATTTTTTTCTACATTACAGATGTGTGAGTTTTCCCCATATATAATGCTCCTCTTTAAGAAAATTTCCCACTTAAGTAGACAGAAATCGTTGTCCACGATTTCTTATTTGCTTAAGTTTTTCAACTGCATCCTATCAAAAATTTTACACATTTAATTGCAATCAAAATCAAACAAATCAAAATACATTACATTAGAAAATGCACAAAATTTTGGGTCATTTTGCTTGTGATTTTGGGTTACTTTGAACATGGATTATGCAATTTTCTTAAACAGTTATCTGCAACAAACAGTAAGTTCTGAATAGCAGCATTAATACATAAGTTATACTTATAGTGACCATATTTTTTTGGAGAAAATAAAAAACAAATCAGAAATTGTTTTATAATAAAAAGAAAGCAGGTTGCATTTATTTATTGTTTCACGAAAACTAAAAATCTTCATAACATTTATTATAAAATATAAGTATATACATAGCATTTTAAATATACCATACTATTATTTTTAATGATTTTACTTTTGATACTTTTCACAAGAATGAACTTTTTAATAAATCAGGTTTATGTTTTAAAAATTCATGTCAAAGTTGCATTTGAAATAAATGCTTGCTTCCAATATTTTGATGTTTAGTTGGGTTTTTTCACTGGTCCACATATTGTTCACTAATAAAAGTACTCACTCAATGAAAGCATTAGATCTAGGGAAATAAAAAAATAAATTCAATGATTTTTTAAATAGTTTTAAAAGATATGTTTATCTGTAAACTTTTTAAAAATTTTAACCCATCTACATTGGCAGGATTTGTTGTTTTGTCGACATTCTTAGATCTTTTTACTGGTGACATAACCTTTAATACACGAAACTTTGTGAAATAGTATGCCATTATCTATATTTAAGTTCCAATGATTGGAAATGAACAGAATGTTTTCCTCAATCTTTCCCACCCACAGAGAAATTTCTCATAGTAGGATCCATTCAAATACTTTTATTTCCATGAAAGAGTTGGCTCAGCTATTTAAATAATCAATGCTGGTTTGGGTAAATTTATAAATTCCATAAAATAAATTTGGTAAATTGAATATTTATGTCATGTGCAGATGCCAATATTCAATTTACTATTTCAATTCACAAAATAAAGGCCAAAATGGCCATTTTAGAAAAAACAAATAATTCTAAAGGACCGAGCAATAAAATAAAGTATTGTCTTCTTAAATAAAGGATATATGGTCACCTTAGTTATACTGTAAGTCTGACAAATCTGTGGTTTTGTTTGTGGAATCATAATACTGTACACATTTTTGTTGTACATAACAAAATGGATAAAGCAGGCTACATTAGACAAATATTTAAATAAATAGACACTGTATAAGCCGAACTGTTGAGTGAAAAGTTATATTATTTTCACTTATGCTTAAGAAGTTTTCTTAAATTGGATTCTTGAAAAATTTCTTAACTGAGTTCTACTGTTTGTCTAATATAAACAGGATTAAAAATGCATTGATTAACTGATAATTATAATGTTCTTTACTTTCAACCAAAAAGGCCAGATAATTTATAAATTAAGTAAAATATAATAGACTTATTTTAATATAGCAAAGTAAATTAATCTGTATATAAACTACCTTGATGATAGTGATTTCCTTAAATGGCAATGAAGATTTAAATATTTTTACAGTTTGAATGAAAACGTCAGCATTATGACAAAAAATAGCTTTATAAATAATACATTAATCAACTGTCTGGAAAATAAAGAAAACTTTGCACTATATTTAAATAAAAAGAAAACTCAAATTGTTTGTTAGATAAACCGTACTTAAATGAGCAATTATTTATTGTGGTATCGTCACAATGCCAAGCTGTAATTTTTAATCATATTTTTAATTTATTTAATTTAAAATATATGCTCGCTTCCTCAAATTAGTAGTGTCTTGCCCCTGTATATCATACTTTTCCTTTAATAGTAGAGTCATGCTGGTCATCTATTAACTGCTTTCTGGAAAAAATTTTTGAATTGAAATAACACGACTTCTGGTTTGTATTGCAAGTTCACACATAGTTAATCGAAGCCTTTTGCCCTTGAGCTTTCCATATATGGTCTTTAATTTCATTTATCCAACTCTGTTCTCAAGATTAAGGAAAGACTGATGGATAGACGGACAACAGTGAAAATTTGTCTATAATTTTTTTCAAATTGCAGCCCAATAACAATTAATACAACACAAATGCATTAAAACTTAGCACAGTTAATGCTTGATATACCTGCTTATGCATGAAAACACAGCGCATTCACTCCAGGGTTAAATGCATACATAAATTATAATCAGAGCTGAATTTACAATTATACAAACTAAACAAATGAATAGGGCTTAAGGATAAAAAAGAATCCATAAAGGCCAGACTTTTTCCTTCATCTATAAAATAACTTATTTATAATAACTATTTTGCTATTTTGTCTTAAGGCTTTTATATACTTAAAAAGTAAGAATCTATTTTGCAAGAATGCATGAGTTTTTAATGAGTAATGCCCACAGGTCTTTTGTAAATTATGTGTTGATCTAGCAGTAGTTATAAATAATTTAAATTACAATTTTTTAATTATAAACTAGATAAATTATAAAGTTATTATAATTATCATTAAAGGTAAATTATTAAATTCTATAAAATTTTAAAATCTTAAAATTTACCTGAAGTGAATGAACAGGCTCCACTGTTTAAACTAATATCATCCAAGGCAATATCACCTTTTATAAATCGCTTAAGTTTATGTTCTACTTCAAACATCACCTATATAAATTAATTATATATATATAAAACATTAAAAATATGTTATAAAAAATGATTTATATCATGTATAAATAAAATAATTNAAATTTATGAAATGTTTTTCTCATAAATGGTAAATTTACCATTTACCAATAATGAAGTAACATCAGTTGATGTTAAACTCAAATGAGTAGATCAATGGATGAATCTGCCCACATTGTACTGATCAGTGATTGACAATGCAAAAAGTATTGACTTGAATCATAAGTAATATTGATTTTTCTGAGCATTGTTTTCATGCTGTAGTATGATTTGTAAAATACACTATTAGCTCATGTCCTAATTTTTAAACTACATAGCAATTTTTTCATAATGGCTTTTGATTATTTTTTAAAAAGTTAGATTATAGTGTCAATAAAACTGAGCTTCTCAGAAAAACCTTAAATCATGTAATATTATATGAATTTAAAAAGATAACACACCTGTTACAGTATATAGTGTGTATCACAGTGAAGCTTTAAATGTCAAAATGCCAGCATTAGTTTAAAATTTTAAGGATGTGGAATTCAATCTTAAAGATGAGCTTTGCTCTAAAAGACCTAGTTTAGAAAATGCTGATATTTCTGCAATAGTGGAAGCTGATCCAAAACTATATAAATTAGAAAGTGTAAAAAAAACTTGAAGTGTCCCAATCAACAGCAATTATGCAGTTGCAAGAATGATAAACAGGTATGGAATAAGGTTCCACAGCCTTACTGAATATAGATCAATTCCCCATAGGAATTTTACATCTTCATAACCAATAGCAAACCCCATTTCTGAGTAGAATAGTAATTGGAAATGAGAAGTGGCTATTAAACAGAGTGGCCCTCAGATTACCCCCATTTTGGGACAAGACTCCAGAGTTGTGGTTTGTGAATAGCGAGGCCAAGTTTGCTATCTCTGGTATCACGAAAGACTGTAACAAATACTACTCGGTCGTTCCCGTTCTCAATTCCAACATTTTGAACTATGTGAGGGACATCGTTCTCAATCCACCGGCCGAAAACCGTTACAACACGCCTAAGGCCAGACTGCTTGCTGATTTCTCAGACTTGGAGCAGAGGCGAATCAAAGCGCTAATCTCGGACATCGCATTGGAAGACGAAAAACCATCCTATTTACTAAGAAAAATGAGGCAATTAGCCAACAAAAAATTAGGAGATTTCCTAAAAACTTTATGGCTACAGCGACTGCCGCACCAGACTCAGGCAATTCCGATGATGGTTTAGAAAACTTAGCTACCATGGCTGACAAAATAGGTGAAGTGACATATGCGAGCATTAAAAAAGTTCAAAAGAGCTCAGATGATACCCGAGGCCAGGATCTATTCTGAGTAGTATCGTTAAGCTAATGAATACGATAAAAACTAGTTTCTATCGGAACCACATGATTCACATTTAATCAACTGTGAAAATGCTATTCTGAGCCGTACGTTTTGTTTTCGGTTCCAATAGCCACGTGCAATAACTAACGGGACATTCCAATTTTCAACGCTGACTCAGCGCTGATCTCAACATTCGTTAAAATTCGTTCCTTTTTTCAACGTTGAGGTAGCGCTGTTGTCAGCGCTGACTCAACACACTCAGCACTCAACAGATATGTTGACTGCTACTTTCCAATGAATTGTGGGTAATTGGTAAGACATTTGAATGGAATCCATCTTGCTGAGAATGGAATTATGGGAACTAAGCACTTCGTATTCGAGTTGGAACGTCGTTGATGACGTAAAATTGTTGACTTCAACACTCAACACTCGCGTTGAAAATTGGAATGTCCCGTAAGCTTTTGTTATCGATCACTCTCGAGCTGCCGTTAGGAATGTAACAAAAGTGTAAACAACATTGTGTCTTTTGGTGTATGAATGATTTACCTTCTCGAGCAATTAGAGAGAGAGAGTTAATAAACTATGTTGTTGTATTGCTTAAAAATAATTACCTTAACTATTTATGAATAATGTAATTGCTTTCTTGTTTCTGAAATAGGTTTCATTCGCATATGTATAAATTAAAATGATTGTCATATATTTATATTCAAAGCTATCAGTTACTTTTCGCCATCTTTCTGGGTCTTTTTGAGCCGACTCCATCGGAATTCAGACGGTCGGCTATCTCTTGCTACAATTTCTGTCGATCTTTTACGGTAAAGGAAGCGTCTAACTTCCCTGACATTAATTTAGAGTTGTCTTCCATAAAATTAACGAGCATCTCGAACTGGCAACTTGTAGTTCGTTGGCCTATCTTCGACATTTTAAAACAAAACTATTCACTAGAGTTGGTACACGACAATCCTGAAACCACGTGCTTCGCTTAGAAAATGGCGGGTTGCAGTCACGTGACAAAAATACAATGTTAACTAAACTGTGATTGGTTAAAGCGTAATAGCTATCGATAGCGTGGAACCCGGACTCATCTCGACCGACTACCCCTAGCGAAACCCACTTAACGTGGAGCACAGAATAACGATTTGTCTAAAGTTCATGCCTTTCGCTAAGGGGACTTAACAAAGGTCCCGTGTATCGCTCTCGTTGAGTTATCGGAAGAGCTCAGAATATGTCCCCAGTTAAATGAGCTCCAGATATAGGTAGAATCTTTAAATCAGAGAATCGAACGATTAGCCCGCTCTCGGGAAAAAGCTAGACAGGGTAGACCACGCTGGCGGCGGCTAAAAGGTGAATCAGGTGATCATTCAGTGTTGGTATCATCAGAAATACGGGAGAGAGGCAAAACGCTGCCGCTCTCCATGCTCTTTTCGCAAGTCGGGAAACCCCTAAGGAAATCGCACGAGACGGTCCGCTGCGATTTCAGACCCGATAATAAGAGCCGTTTATTCATCTTCGACCCTGCTTCTAACCGTAGATAGAGGAAGCGATGTGTGCGTTTTACCTTTCTCAAGGAAAGGCATGCGGCCGGACGACCCCCACGCCGTGAGGATCTATTCGGCAAATGGTACACCAATACGAACGTATGGTACTAAGTTAGTCACGCTCGAGCTTAATCTCCGCCGCCATTCGTACTAGCCGACGTTAGTAAGCCAATTACAGGCGCCGATTTTCTGCGGCACTACGGATTGTTAATCGACCTAAAAGGCACATGTCTTCCCGATCCACCACGGGAACCTATCCACCACAGGTAAAAAGACCGAGACGAAAATTCCCCAAGTAACGCTGATAGCCAGCGCGGCACACCGGAAGATCTTGGAAAAGTACCCCGACATTTTCCGCCTTTACCCCACAGGGACGCCCTGGTCACCCAAACACCACACCGCACACCGCATTATAACAAAGGGACAGCAGGTATTTGCCAAACCCCGCCGACTGCACCCAGCCAAACTAGCGGCGGCTCGAAAAGAATTCCAATATATAATGGAGCACGGAATTTGCAGGCCCAGCACCTCAAACTGGGCTAACCCCTTGCACATGGTACCCAAGACAAATGCTTTGAATGCGATTACTATCCCCGACCGCTACCCACGACCACATCTTGCAGATGTGGTCGTGGGTAGCGGTCGGGGATAGTAATCGCATTCAAAGCATTTGTCTTGCTTATCGCATTCAAAGCATTTGTCTTGCTTTGGGTAGCGGTCGGGGATAGTAATCGCATTCAAAGCATCCTCTTGCTTATTCGGTAAAACCATATTCTCCAAGGTTGACTTAGTCTGCGCTTACAATCAGGTACCAGTACATCCCGACGACATCCCAATGACTGAGATCACAACCCCTTTCGGTCTTTTCGAATTTGTATATTTTCCGTTCAGTTTGTCCAACGCCGGGCAAACTGTCCACTGATTCATTAATGAAGTACTCCAGGACTCGACTTCACCTTCGCATACCTCGATAACATTTTAATTGCCAGTGAATCTAAGGAGCAGTGAGAGAAACATCTGGAGATCGTTTTCCATCATTTATCCGAGTACGGTGTCAGCGTAAATCTGAGGAAATGTGTATTGGGAGCCCCAGAACTACCGTTTTTGAGATATTTAGTTAGCAAGGACAGCACTAAACCACTACCCGAACGCGTAGACCCTATACTAGCGTATAAAATTCCGACGACGGTTCGCGAGCTCAGACGTTATCTGGGGCTACTTAACTATTATTGTAGGAACGTCCCAAACGCAGCCTAAGCACAAGCTTCACTAAATGAATTATTAAAAGGATCAAATCTTAAATCCAACAACAAAATCCAATGGACTGACGAGACAACTAACGCTTTCCATCACTGCAAGGAGAAATTAGCAAACGCGATGCTCCTGACGCACCTTAATCCAAACGCACAATTGGCACTTTTTACCGACGCAAGCGACATTGCCATCGGTGGTTCCCTAAACCGAGTTGATTCTGCCAGTGGAACACGTGAGATACAGGTACTAGCTTTCTTCTCTGCCAAATTAACGGAACCACAACGAAAATCGTCCGTTTTCGATAGGGAGCTTTATGCCATAAACTTGTCAATCAGGCGCTTCAGACACATGCTAGAAGGCAGAGAGTTTACGGTCTTCATGGACCTTCGCCCACTGACTTTCGCCTTTAGTCAGAAGCCAGAGAAGTACAGACCTAGGCAATTAAGGCACCTAGACTTCATAGGGCAATTCAGCCCTGACATCCGGTACGTCAAAGGCAGTGGCAAAACATCGAAACGATCGAAGTATCAAATACAGTAGATTACATGAGCATCGCGCATCCCAGACCAGCGACCCCAAATTACAACAACTACTTTCTTCCAATACGGTCTTGCGGCTGAAGCAGATGCCATTAACAGACACAGGCCCCAACATATTCTGCGATATATCTACGGACAAAATTCGCCCATATATCTGGAGAAATTCCGCAAACAAGTTTTCGACGCCACACACAATTTGGCTCATCCCGGAATAAGAGCTACCATAAAATTATTAACCAGCCGTTTTGTTTGACCCTCCATCAGAAAAGACTCCCGGATTTTGGCCAAAACGAGCGAAAATTCATAGGCCCGGTCCAAAACCTTCAGGTCTCTGACGATCGTTTCGAACACGTCCACGTGGATATGGTAGGTCCCCTTTCACCTTCGCAAGGTAGCACATATTGTCTCATGCTCATCTACAGGTTCACTCGTTGGGCGGAGGCTTTTCCGATCGCCAACTGTACCGCAGAGACTGTTGCAAAGGTTTTTTACGGTCAGTGGGTCGCACATTACGTTGTACCCAAGACGGTCACTACCGATAGGGAAGGCAATTCGAATCGCAACTATTCCGAGCCTCGACCAAACTATTGAGCAATAGCCATATCCACACTACAGCCTTTCATCCAATGGCAAACGGCCTGGTAGAGAACACCGCAGACTCAAATTGGCTTTCAAGGCTTACTTGACCGAACGTTGGTCGGAGGTCTTGCCGTCAGTGCTGCTAGGGATTGCGAGCCGCATTTAAAGAGGACATCAAAGCAACAACCGCCGAACTCGTCTACGGAACGACTTTACACCAGACTCAAACGCAACAGCTTTCATCCAACAGTCAAAGAGCTAATGCATCACCTAGTACAAACTCCAACGAGATCGGGGTTATGACGGACAGCATCCGATATAACCAGATGAACCACCCCGAAAAATTCCTAGGAACTTCAAACCCGGACTTAATCCGGATTTGATCCCAGAGCAATAGGCTGCTACCTTAATTTAACTAGTCAGCCATCCGGCCATTTTTTTTACATTAAACCTTATTTAAAACATAGTTAGTCTACTTCTATTTTTCCAAAACAAAAGAAAACAAACCTGGTATACAAGATCTTTATTTCCAATTGTCATTTTTGCTTCTTTCCAGCGAAAGCCTTGCGTACCTTTGCGATGAAAAACCACATCTGTCTTTTCTTTGATCTTCAGATATGTCCTTAAGCGGTTTACATCTGCACCGTACATATGATACCAAAATTGCAAACAGTATATTCCATTAATCTCAGGACCTAATAATCTTGCATTTCCTTTACCCTTACTGACATCCACATACACATACCATCCATTTCCTAAATCAAATTTTAAAATTATAGATAAGTAAATTAAGAGATTTAATTAATACTTCACTAATATTTCTTTTTACTTATAAAATATTTATTACCGAAGTATAATTTCCCTATTTGTTATTATTTAAAAATCAATACTTAATCTACTTGTATTTTGTTTTATACACTGCTAAACGTAATAAACACTAACCTAATTGTTTAGTATGATCTTCGGATGGTCCAGTGAAAGGCGTTACGGTAGATCCTTGACCACGACTCCAAATTAAACCTTCGTCATTTTCATTCTTCCATTCACACATATCATATTCAAAATCACAAGTATAATTCTTCCCTGAAAAAATATATAATTTACACGATTTAAAATAGTGAATATAATTAAATAAGGGAATGCAATCATATCTCGATTTAACGCCCCATTATTTTCTCTCTGAAACTAGCACTAAATCGAAATATTTCAAATAATAAGAATTAAATTATATGTACTACAGTAGAGCGTCGTTTATCCGAATCAATTGGGAATTGGGGTTGTTCGGATAACTTATTTTTCGGATAACCGATTATGTACGAAAAAATATATTAACCTATCCCATCCTGAAATTTTTCTCCGTTGCGTGTCGCTTTGCGTTGAATTTTCGTCGATGTTAAGCCTAACGAAGACTATTGTATCGTTAAAAATTATTTCTTTATTTTGTACAAACAAAAGAAATATATTGAAAAATATAAAAACAATAAAAAATTATATTTCAGAACTTAATTTAGTATCAAAAACGTAAAATATTTGAGTAGCCCAAGACATAGCCAAAGATTGCAGCGCCACAGCACTAGCGAAAATTTAAATTTGCCAACTGGAATTCTTTCAGATAACCGACTTTCGGATAAACGACGCTGTACTGTATTGTAATAAAATGTAGACCTAAACACAAGTTTGCGGTTAGGAGGTTGTAAATCACATGATTTGATTATAACAATGTTACAATCATTTGGATTCTATATATGAAGGAAAAAATTCTAATATTAATTATATAAGATTATGTAAAGATAATACTGTAAATGTATGAATAAATGCCTTTCGTAAATTATTTACGTCAGTTTTATTATCCAAGTTTAATGATTGGGTTGTACAGAATAATTATAGAAATTATACTCAATTTGCATTTGTTAAAAATAAAGGTACTCACTTGGCCTTATTTGTTTTAATTGCAATTATTCAACTGCAGCTTGGTAAAAAAGAGATATAAAAGAGGTTTTGCTTTATTTTTAGATATCGAGAAGGCTTATGATTTTATTATTATTTCAAATGTACAAAAGAAAATGATCAAATAACAGGCAGAAAAAACTTACAAGAATGATAGGTTTATTATTTAGTTACCATAAAGTAGTTATTAAACATGAAACTACTCAATGGCTAGCCTTTGAGATTCATAGTGGACTATTACAGGGTGCAATTAAGGATATTCAATTCTGTTCTGATGAATTCAATTGATTATACTTCATCGGTTTGGTGTTTGAATAAGTACCAAAAGTTAGAAGTAGTTCATAATTAATTTATTCGTAAGATGTTTTCGTTTGAATATAACATACCTGGAAGAACTCTCAGAGTTGAGAAGATTTAAACTGTGCCCATTTTATATAAAGAGAACAATTAATTAAAAAAAAGTAAGAGATAGTGAGTCGTTACCATCAAAGTTATTGAAAATATTATATCAAAAAATGCGAATGGAAATAATTGGGTTAGTCAAGTATCTAGTATTTTAAATAAACATGGCTTCTCTCTAGACGGCCGGATGGCCGAGTGGTGAAGGTGGTAGACCACCGCTCTGGGGGACCCGGGATCGAATCCGGACGGGTCAAGGAATCCCCAAGAATCTTTGGGGGTGGTCCGTCCGGATATGTCGGTCCCTGTCCCTCGCCACCCGGCTGCCCCACTGTGGGCCTGCTTTAAGAGGTCCTCTTAGTGCCCACAGGGTGGAAAGTATTAAAAAAAACTACTTTTCTATGAGCAGTTATGGAGAGGAATGAGATGAGTGATCTACTAAGATTCCAATTGATCCAGAATGTTTTTGAGATATCGTTGGCACAAGATATTTCAAAGATTTATTGTTTTAGAATAAGGTATTGTAAGATTACAAAAATCTAATTGAAAATAACGAAGATGATGGTGTTTTGTTTATAATTAAATAAAAATTGTTAACTAATTTAAATTATTTAATTAATTTATATAATGTTATTTACGGGTTAATATGTTTTAAAAATAAAAAGTATTGTAATGATATAGTGTTTATATAAAGACTGTATATTCGTGATGTAACGGAATAATCCCAATACAATAAATTTTCTTGAAAATGAGGATGAAAAATAAATATATATTTTGTCTATCTTATCTTTTAATCACATAAATATGAATCGATAATCAATATAATCATTCCGATAATATTTGTATTGATTTTGGTCAATGGTTTTCAATCGCAATTTTCATTTTGATGAAAATATATTGAAAAATTGTGTTTTTGTAAAATATTTAATTTGTGAATTATAAAACATTCATATTTGTTATTGTTTCAGTAACACGTAGCACTATAATCTTGTGGGCTACATGGGCATTTCAATTTTGTCGGATGTGAATGGTTTGTTTGTTTAGTTATGGCAACGCAACACTTGGGCGATCTGTCTAGGGGAGATACCTTCTGGGAGGTCTTTTTAAGGGAAACTGACCCCTATTTAGGCGTTACAGACGTGGAGAAAAGTCGGAAAATTCCACGTGGCCAGCCCGTCCGAACGAGGCGCGAATCCACAACCGAACTCCCAGTGTTCAGGGTACGAAGACCTCTTGGACACTTGGCGCTCGACGTGAATGGACACGACACACAACGGTGCTGTTGCAGATTGTATAATGTCATCCCGTAAGGAAACTTTATAATCCTTTTTGAATGTTCTATTTAAAAATTTATAAGAATTTGATTGTGCTGCAATTTGAAAAAATTGTAGACCTATAAATTCCCATTGTCTTCCGTCCGTCCTTCCTCAATATCCAGAACGGTGTTAAATAAATGAAATTAAAGACTAGGTATGGAAAGCTCAGTGGAAGAAGGCCCCGATTAACTATATATAAACTTCTGGTACAAATCGGAAGTCACGTTATTTCAATTCGAATATTTTCCCCTGAAAGGAGTTATATACGAGGGCTGTTCGAAAAGTTCGCGGCCTTGCCTATATGCGGCGCTGCGATCAATTTAATTTTTGGCGGGAATAATTCAGCCATCCTTGCTAAAGATACGATAGCAATTTCCGTTTGATTTGTCGTAAAGTTTTGCCACGACAGCTTAGCAGATAGTCAATGTGCACATGCTTTGTCAAAAATGGAGAAGACGGAGACTCGTGCGGTCATAAAATACCTGACGAAAAAAGGGTTGACCGCATCTCAAATCAAAGCTGACATGGATGAAGTTTTGGGAGAGTCTGCTCCTTCGTAAACCACTGTGAAAAAATGGACAGCCCTTTTTAAATCTGGCAGAGAGAGTGTGAAACATGACCCTCGCAGCGGACGGCCGTCAACTGCTGTCACTGAAAAAAATATCGACAAAGTTTACGATTTGGTGTTAGCAGATCGCCGTTTGAAAACGCGTGAGATAGCTGAGACAACAGGCATCTCTGTCGACCGAGTGCACCACATCTAACCGAAAATTTGGGTATGACGAAGGTCTCAGCAAGTTGGGTGCCGCATCTGCTGACCGCTGAGCAAAGACGTGTTCGCACTTTGATGTCAAAGAAGTGTTTGGACTTCTACAAG
This sequence comes from Centruroides sculpturatus, assembly GCF_000671375.1. Taxonomy (NCBI): domain Eukaryota; kingdom Metazoa; phylum Arthropoda; class Arachnida; order Scorpiones; family Buthidae; genus Centruroides; species Centruroides sculpturatus. The sequence continues at coordinate 289,250 of NW_019385296.1, read as the reverse complement.
AAAAACCCACGGGATTTCTTGCGTCGGTTTGTGACTACTGACGAAACGTGGATCCATTACTACACTCCTGAAACAAAAGAACAGTCGAAGCAATGGAAACACCCCAGTTCGCCACCACCAAAGAAGGCAAAAACAGTTCCATCAGCGGGGAAAGTGATGGCCTCGGTTTTTTGGGGATGCTAAAGGAATCATCTTTATTGACTACCTAGAAAGAGGAAAGACCATCAATGCTGTCTATTACTGTATACTTTTGGAAAAACTGAAGAAAGAAATCGAAGAGGCCACACTTGAAGAAGAAGGTTCTGTTTCACCACGATAATGCCAGAATCACTGAACAAAAGATAAACGAACTTAGCTTTCAATTAGTTCCACATCCACCGTGCTCACCTGATTTGGCCCCCAGTGACTTCCACCTTTTTCCAAATTTAAAATAATTCTTGGTTGGAAAGAGATTCCACTCAAATGACGAAGTCATCTCTGAAGTAAACGAGTATTTTGCACACCTTGACGAATCGACCTATTGTAATGGCATAAAAAAGCTAGAACATCGCTGGAATAAGTGCATTGCTAACAAAGGAGACTACATTGAAAAATAAAATAAGTTTTAACATTATTTTGTTTGTTGTTCTATATGAGGCCGCGAACTTTCCGAACAGCCCTCGTAGATGATCGGCACAACTTCATTGCTAACAGAAAAGCAAGGGCAACACATTACTAATTTGAAGTGGAGAGCATATATTTTACATTAAATAAATTAAAAATATGATTAAAAATTGCGGCCCGGCATCGTGATGATACCACAATAAATAATTGCTCGTTAGATTCTAGATCATCTTCCTTATATCAATAGTAGATTCCTTACGATACTCGCATTGCACGAACCATGTGTCAACTTTGTTCGCTTGTGATAAATAATCTTAACACACAAAGGGCTGACTGCTTGGTTGAAAATTATGAACTTTTAAAGTGTTTCCATTGAAAACTTGTATTTTGTCTCAATCATTTTATTAACAAAAATAATCCTCATTAACAAGCTATTCAATTACCTCTTTACCTACACGTGAACAATTGCAAAGTTAGTGACTTACGAGTTAAAATTTGGAAAGGACAAAGTTTCAAGCCCTAATCCTCAACGTTGAAATTAATCATTCGATTCAATAATCTCTGAAGTACTGAAAAGACTCGTATTTGAAAATTTAAAAATATATTGCATGGCTAATAATATCTATATCACTGTAAATAAGATAATCTTTTATGAGAAAAAACAATTTTGTTTTACCACCCACAATGCCACAAACAACATTTATAAATGTTGTAGATAACATTGTAGACAACAATTAGATTAGTTCCTATTCAAATTTCTCGGAAATTGATAATTTGATAACTTTGTGATTTATGATAACGTTCTGGTTCAATTCTATCTCAGATATAATAAGTCTATTGCAAAAGTAGTGGAATAATTAGAGAATAGTAAATATAATAGACAAGAAACACTTAACAGATTGCAGATTGCTTCCATACATAAGATATTTAATACTAAAATTACTTAAAAGTTTTGAATTTTTAGTTGTATTGGTTATATTTTCCATTCAAAGAGATTAAGAACAAACGAGCACAAGCGCAATTTTCTTGAACAAAGCATATATATATATATAAATAATTGCAAGGGCTTAAAAACTAGTAATTTTTATTTACTTTTTACACACGAAAATAAACTTAAAACAGTTGTAGTAACAATAAAAGAAAACTCCTGAAAATATGCAGTTTACCCTTCATATAATTATTTTAAATCACAACTTTATTCAGAATTTAGGATAACCATTCTTAAAATACGAGTAGTTTTTCTTAAAAGTTCCCACCAGTGGCCAAGCGGTCTTCGTACCCTGAACACTGGGTTCGCGTCTCGCTCGGACTGGTTGGCCACGTGGAGTTTTTCTCGGTTTTCTCCACGTCCGTAACGCCTAAATAGGGCCAGTTTCCCTTAAAAAGACCTCCCGGAAGGCATCCCCTCTAGGCAGTGTTGTGTTGCCATAACAGTATGAAGTATACTTATACCATTTTCCTTTTAAACCCTCATTCCATGCTTCATTTAAAATTACAACCAAATTGTAGGGAAAAATTATTTAAATGTATGTACAGTAAACCCCCCTATAACACTGTTGATAATTCCGTGTTATATGAATTCCATGTTGTACGAGTCACTTAGATTTTACAAATACGTGTGCCGGGCTGTGAACGACTCACGTATTTGTAAAATTTAAGTGACTCGTACAACGTGGAATTCATATAACACGGAATTATTAACAGTGTTATAGGGGGTCTACTTGTATTGAATTTTATATATTTTAGTTTTTTCTGATCCGCTGGTCAAAAGGATTTTTGTCACCGACTTTGGCCACGTATTGTCTTATAAATTAATTTTAAAAACACACAAATTATTATTTTACATTAAAATTATTCTTTAATAATTATTCTGACCATTGTTTTTCTTTTTAGAATTTTAAAAGATTAAAAAAAAAAATGTTCTAAAATTTTAAATGCCGATAAGAACTATTTTCTGATCGTTTTATATCTTTCGAACACGAATTATCTCGATATTTTATATTTGTAAAAGATAATATGGAAGAACATAAATTATCAACTAAATATAATAGTCCATTATAAAAATACGCCCCTCTATTGTTTAATTATTATTTTATTTTATTCTATTTGATAAGATTGAAAATAAGTGATTTAATAAGAAAATACTTCATAAAAAATAATAAAAGATTTTTTAATTACTTCATTTTAAATTAAATTAATAAAATTTAAATTATTTACTCTCAAATTATGTATTATATATTAAAAATTTAACTTAAAAAAAATGTTACCGATTGCAATTTTAAAATTCGAGTATTTAGGTAAATAATTTCTTTAAGAGAAAATTAAAGGATTGGAATGTAAAATTTTATATATTAAGTTGTAAATTGATACTTTGTAATTTACAATTTAATTTATTAATGTACACAGAAGACAAGTTTAGAATTTATTAATGTATACAGTCGACTTCTCTATAACACTGTTGATTATTCCGTTTTATATGAATTCCATGTTGTACGAGTCACTTAGATTTTACAAATACGTGGGCCGGGCTGTGTACTGTGTAAGGGCTGTGTGCCGGGTCGACTGTACTGTACAATTATTCCGAATTTTTATTGCTTTAAATTTAAAGAGTGAATGCTGTATATTTACTGTACATATCAATAAACATCATAGATAATTATCTGATCTTTGACTAAAGTATCTAAAACAATACAATATGTATATATACTGTATATACTTTTTAAATTATTTAACTAAATAAATGATTTGCTGTATTGATAAATAATCTAATTACTCATTGTTATGCAAATAAATTAAAAATGTTCAGATATGAGTTATATCAATTCTATAGTAGGCCTATATTACAAATTGTATTAGTTACAATTTACTCTGAAGGATGACAAAAATAAAGCAAAAAGACAGAAATAATCTTTGATCAACTCATACAATTGATATCTACAAATGATTATCGATTAATGCAAAATAAGTAACAGATAATTTTTAGAATTGCTTTAATTGTTCTATCTTTTAAATTGGTTACAATATACCAATGCCGTTTGTTCCAGATTGATGCCAATTGTTTTGTTTTTTGACTCATTTCTCTTTGTGGGCAATAAGAGGGTCTGATTGAAAAGCCTTCTGTGCCCACAAAGAGCGGCCGGGTAATGGGTTCAATATTATATATACGAAATTCAATCATAAGTTAGGACAATCCACAATGGAAGCGGTCGAGTGGCGAGGGACTTATCAAGAACAACACCCATAAAAATTCTTGGGACCCTAGAGATGTAGGCTGATGCCTCATCCATCCAGTCGTAAATGCTAATTGTTCAGCAAAACATACGAACAATATTATATTTTTAAAACAAATATATAAAATCAATCTATAACATTTTTTCAATTCAATATCTGTTTTAATAATTTATATTATTGTTTAATTGATAACTGAAAAATTTCTTTAACATTTATTTAAAAATGATATCTATAAGAAACGTACAGTACATGTCAGTGAAAGAAATGCTAATAACATTTAACGTGTGAGAATAGATATCGGATTTTTTTAAATAAAATTAATATTTCAATGTTTTAAAACTATTCCGGACTGTGGCACTAAGAGAACCTCTTTATAACAGGCCTATTATGGGTTCGGGTGGTGAAGGACTTGACCCGACGGACCACCCCCAAAAAATACCTGGGGAATTTTCTGCCCGTTCGGATTCGATCCCGGGTCCCCCAGAGCGGTGGGCTGCCACCTTAGCCGCTCGGCCATCCGGCCGTCAACAAGTTATAGAGATAGGACCCATAAACCACCTTTCGACGATTCTGGCCAGTAGACCAAATCCACTATATAACCTACTGTATTTATGTGGTGGAGATGGTTTACTGATTCCTCACATACTTTCCATAATTACTTTAAACATACATAATATCTATTTAAATTGTTTTAAGAATGGAAATATTTATACGAGATATCGTATCTTATTTTCTTAGCGGAGTGTATTTCCCATTATATCTATTGGTGAAGTAAAGAATCCTTCGCATTCTTCACTTGACCGTGATAATTGATTTCAGTACACGTTGCGTTTTTCAGATTTGTTTTACTTTGATTCAACTTTACCCAATACCGGTCATCAAATAAATAATTTAACATATTTATCCACGCGCGATAATTTTTGGACTAATAAATCATAACAATTCCATTAATTTAGAAGCTGTTGCATATCATACATAACATTCTTCGATGATTTTCCCGTATATTAGCATTAATTTCCTTTTAAATATTCAGGTCATACATGTTCATAAAATTTATAAACTATAAAAATGGGAGTATTTTACAGTTTATTCAAGTAATTTTAATTAATAGAATGAAAATTTCTACTGGTAAAACTATATTTAAATTCTCAATAATAATGTAAATACAGACAAAATGGCTGGCTTTAATATGATAATACGCATATGATACAATAGTAACAGTAATAAAATTTATTAAATTACATTTTAAATATATAAAAAAGTATTAAAAAAATCTTACCATTTATTAATACTGCATTAAATAATAAAATACACACAAATTTGAAAATGCGCTCCATCTTCCCATTAGGGAAAAGATGAGTTGTGGAATTTTTTTTTAAAGATAATCACGTTGTTATCATATGAAAATAAATGTATAGAATCGATTGAAAATTCTTCAAATGCACTCTTATTTAGCGAAGTAGCATTACAGAACTAAATAAATCGTAAATCGTTAGATACTTTTAAACTTAGACTTGGAAACGTTTTATCTAAATGATAAGAAATTATAATTTGTCTAATACTCCCTCGGATCAAAGACCAAAAGCAAAATATATTATATTATAGAACAATCGATGGTTACTAAATTACTGATTACAAACAATAGATAACATTTTCATAAATGAAACTGTAAGAGATTTTTAAAATTAAGAATTGTCTTAATAAGATTTTGATTTTAAAAGACCTTGGTTTTGTCCGTTAATTTTCCTAGATAAAAATAAAAAAAGCCCGAAGAAAATTGCACATGATATTCTGTAAATAAGAAATAAAATTTGTTTCAACGAGCTTCGGTTGTCGTACGAAAATTTCGGTATTCGTCCGATGCCAATAGCGGATCTAGAAATCTTTAGAGGGGTTCTTAGAAAGGAAACAATATGTAACCTGAAGTGCCTAACTTTATTACGGGAAAACGTTCAGAAGGGAATGAACTGCTCCTCTTAATCCAAGGACTTCTGAGAAGAAAGCGGAGTGTACAAATTAAATACACCTGGAGAAACTCGGATGTTAAAAATAATAATAATCATCGTAAGTTTTACAAATTTAATTAGACTTTCATTATTTTAACAAGTTTTAAATCAAATTAATCTAGGGCTGGACTCACGAATGTGTCGTTAATTGAAATGTCATTAATCTGTGTCATGTACAGTACCATTTCAAGATGGCTGAAAGAAATATAGTTTTTAATATTGAGAACAAACTCAATGAAAAACAGCCGAAACTAGTATTATTACCTATGTTAATGAAACACTGAACAATCTAGGTCTTCTAAATAAATGTATAGCATTTCAGGATAATAGTTGCAATACGATTGGTCAGCATGGAAGAGAGTATGATAACCAAGTTCAAATTTGCCAAGACGTTAACTAAACATTAGTAGGAATGGGAAGTCCTGCATATGCTTTTAATAATTGCATCCATCTTGGCACTCGACATTGACTTCAAACTTTGATAATGAAGGTTTATAATTACCGTACTTTTTTCAATTTACACTACCGTGTTTAGTCCATAAAAGATTTCGAATTTGCTGAAATATATCATCAGCAACTCCTTAAACACAGCAAAGACATGTTTTGTTGATTGTCTTTATTTTCATCTGTCCAAAGATTGTTGCAAATGTTTCCATTTACAAATCATTCTTTCATACAAGAAATTATCAACTGTACTGAAAGTTCTTTGAAGATCCATTAATTGAAATCCATCAATAACCGTAACTTCATACACTTATTAGATTAGAAAAGGAAGAAAATTCTATTATTAATATAATGAAAACACTTCAAGATCTGGAAATACAGTAAAACCTGTCTGTGGCGATCATACACGTCCTTTCAAAATGTGGTCTTTTAGACAGGTGGTGCCGTAATACGGTATTTTGAGCACTTTTTAGTCATTTCTACTAAGCAAAACTCGAGGTGACAAAAATAAGTGAATTTTTTTCAACGATAGAGCTATATTGGTATTGGGATAACTCGATTAACAGATTTAATACCAATATTTTAAAGATTAATACTCACACTTTCTTTTTTTCGACTTAATTAATTCAACTTGGTTCTCTTCGTTCCCTTCTCAGTTAAGTGTATTTTTCTAAAAATATCGCAGAAATATGTCAGGTTGATACATGGCTACTAGTTGAAAGAAGGGGCTGCCTCCTGGCTCCACTCAAAGGTACGAGCGGGACATTCAAAAGATGATGAAAGAAGAGGAAGAGAGAAGAAGGCAAGTGATGAAAAGGAGGGCAGGGTGATGATATGATCATAGGGCGCCTGCATCGGGCAGGTTGATACAGAAACTATTTATCGCTGTATATGAGCTTCAAAAATAATAAATAAATTTTATCAAACGATGAGATCAGCCGATTAATTGTATCGTGTACAATATTTTATACCCCTAAGGAAAATACTGTAGGTCTACGGTACAGTAAATTGCGTTTTCTCACAGTTAAACTTCGCCGCTAATTGATAAAGTTATCAGAGAAAGTGAAAAGGATTTTAACAGGATCTTCTAACGACAGCTTTGCATTTCTTTCGTTTTTCGGACAATTACGAACAGACCGAAACGAATTTCCTTTGTAGCTAGACTAATTCATTAACACCTGTACCTAATTTCAAGAGTGGGAGAAGTGCCCGAGGTGGGTTCGAACAAGGGTTTAGATCAGATATATTCGCGGAAGTGGTCGCTTATTACAGTTTTTGCATGTTGTTTCCGACCAAAAATCGATGCCCGCNGTTGCTTATTACAGTTGTTGTATGTTGTTTCGGACCAAAACTTAATGCCTGCAGTCGTGTTACACATGTAATCATTTAATACAAGTTACTTATACGAAGACTCTATTTATAAACTATTCTGTGTCAGAAATTTTTGCCTGTTTTGACAGGTGCCTTCGAATGCAGGCGGTCGCTTAATCAGTTTTTACTGTATTTAGAAATAAATATAAAATTTTTTATGGAAAAAAGTGTACAAATTGATAAAATCCAGCAATGAGTTGCAATGATGGGTTCTATAAAAATTTGTAAATGCTAATAACGACTAAAATCGCCATTAAGTCTAATTGTATTCGAGATATGACACAAAACTCATTTATCTCCCCATCCCATCGACCTTTAAACATCAAAATTTAATAGCATCGATCCCCCTAATACACAAACCACCCTGCAAAATTTCAGAAAGTTTCGAAAAAAAGCAAAGAAGTTATTAAGCTTCAAAGAGGGTTAATAAAATTGTGCCATACACACACACACTAATAAATCTCGGGTATAAAAAGAGTCACAAAACGTTCTTCATAATTCATTGACAGGTGACACAGTGTGGGGTCATGTAATCTTAATCACCATCGGATTTTGAACGTAATTTTTAGGGTTGTTGATTTTTGAATTAAAAGTAGTTGTGACTGGACGGTGGCAGTGGGAAAATGACATATTAGTAAGCACTTTTGGGATAAAGGACGACTCATTATTGTTTTAAAAGGCTGTTCACTGAGCTATATACATATATTCTCACTAGTATTGTATCTAATCATCTAAATAATATAGTACAATTATTCACAAAAGTTCACAGATGCTTTTTTTCTTCCTTGGGAAGAAAGTCCGAAAGGAAAGAGTTCAGTCGTTTCTCGCATGGAAGAAGGCCGTAAATATCAGAAACAATAAACACCTAAGCAGCGGCACCCACAGGCTATAAAAAAGGGCATTGTAATTAAACATTACGCAAGAAGCTTCAAACTTTACGGTTCAATGATCTGCTTGATCAGCACTTCTACAAAATAACTGGATGCACTTGCCGCTAACTTGGCCTTGAAAACAAGGAATGTAGTTTTTGTCAACATACTGTATGACAAAGTTGTAAGGGACAATGGACAAATATCGTTCGTTAGTTTCTTTTATATCTGAAGAATAGGCAAGAACTCGTGAATTTTCTGTTTGTTTGTTGCTAATGGAATTTGGGACCTCCTTGGGATTAGCAAGAGGGCAACAGAGATGAAAAAGAAGGCACATATTCCATACGGGCATCCCTGCACCAAAGATTGGTGAGAGACTCAAAGACAGGCTAACAAGAAAGATGCAAATATATTTCTAGTGAGGTTATGTGAAATAAAAAAAGTTGATGGTAAATGGAGAACACAGTGGGCCAAACAGAAAACTGAACAAGGGTCCTCTAGTCCTTGGGACACAGATTTATATATATTGGGTCCTCAACTAGGTTCTGATTGATTTGAACCTTCTTCACAACTTAATTGGTTCTTAACCTGTTTCTAGACAAAATTAGAGACCTCAGCCTGCAAAACAGATTAATGTCAACAATTAATTTGATATTGAATTCAATCCAAATTTGGATATTCATATTAGGACCCTCATTTTTCTAAATTAGATGGTGTGTATACCAGTACTTCTTATTGATAGTTATGGATGTTGAGTTTGAAATTGTCTGTATACCAAGAATAACCAAATTCATTCCTGTTACCACTACAAAAATGAGAACAATTCAATTAAAAAAATGTATTATTTTGCAAAATTATTAAGGGGGGTGTAAAGGCAGGCGTGCCGTGACATTTTATGATAGGGAGGATGTGTTTCTGTAAGATGCCGACATCCTGGGGCAATCAGTCAATTGCGCGTCAGTGATGGTCTAGGTCAGGCATGGCCAACATACGGCCCGTCTAATGAATTTATGTGGCCCGCGATCAAACTTTCAATATTAGCCACTCAAGTCCGAATAGCTCGATGAAAAATTCTGACGCCTAAAAAAAAAAAAAGAAAAAAAAGGTCAACAACTCACCGTGTGTTTAGAGTTAACCCTCCATTACAAATCTTGTAAGTACAGTGTAGAATGTTCATAAAGCATGATAATGTGAAAAATGTATCTGTAATCTCTATGTACAATTCAGTCTCTACGGGATGACACCACAATGAGATCTCGCACCACCTCAAAATCTTCCTAAGGTAGCCTCTGGTCCGGCCGGGGGGCAAAAACTGTTGGCCACTCCTGGTCTAGAGTCCATTCGTATCATTTATTTGATAAGCCAGTAAAAACCGTAGACTTCTCTAAATGTATTTTTAATATCACAATTACATTCCGAATCGCTAGCCACGATATAAGGGCTACAATTAAAAATAAAATAATAAAAACTTACTCGGTGAAATAAAATGTGTGGTGGATGTACAAATACATACCTGATACAAAATATTCTTCAATTGTATTAATATACTTTTAAAGAAAATCATCACAAGCAAAACGTAGATAAAAATATAAAATATTCTTTACTTTTTAAATCTTAAAACAATGCACTTAGTCAAATATCTTCGTACGAGTGGCTAATGAAGACGATTGCAGAGCGCGCATACACGCGGGCTGCCAAATTCCGAGGGTACCGATACCGGTCAATATCAAACACCTCTTTTGTCACATCACTAGTATATCTCAAAGGATGCGACGGGGCTGTTGTACATTTTAAACGTTTCTCACCATAGCTGTAAAAATCTAAATATATTAAACTTAATAGTCATTTGTTTTCTAACTAATTCGTTTTAGGACCAAGTGTCCTCAGAAATTTCCAAAATTTACAACTTTTTGGTCACTCTCGTCGAACTGGAAAAATTTCTGTCTTTATTACATTAATAATAGGAAGAAATCAGTCTCCATTGTACTCGGCTAGAGATGGTTCGGTTAAGCTTTTGTTTAAGTAATATTTCGGCTCTTTCGTCGGGGTTTTGTTTATGTCCCCAATTCCCTAATCGCTTAATTATTTAACTACTTCTTGAGTAGAAATAAGTCGAAACCGGTTACTCTGTACTCGAATATTTGTAGTCTCGGAAAAAAAGTGGAAAAACAAATTTTTATGACAACAGATATACTTACATTACTTAAATACTTATACTTAAATTTACGATATACTTACAGTAAATCATAAATTTAAGGAAAATAAATTCTAGAGCTTTTTCTGTACCTCGTGCATCTCTCTCTCATTTATTAAATTTAGTTGTAAATGACGCTGTCAAAGTAACGGTTAATTTTTTAACATTGTACAAGAATTGTACACGTTTTCTTCTACATCCCCTTAAAGATGGAATATGCGAAATCGTAATATCACCGGTTTAACGTTGAAATCCGTGAGTAATATAAACTCGGAGAGCGTTATAAATATATCAAATATTTTTATGGATTTTTTTAAAACTCCTGTCAACTATACAGAACTATTATAAAAACGTACCAGTAAATTCTAATCGGTTGGGTTAAGTTATAAATCTACTCGCGATTCGCGTAATCGGGCGAGGGCGGTCAAATATGTAGCGGGCGGGCGGCTGACAGCCCAGAACAGGTACTGGATAGGATTGGATGCGGTACACGTGTAGCAGCCACCCAAGGTCCTAGGCTTCCACCGATTAAACCGAGTGAGCGAATCTGGCTTTTTGGATGCTGACGATACGGCGCTTCCACTCCGTCACTAATATTCGTATACAATAGCAATCTGTTTTTTTTTTTTCACTTGTAGTATAGAAATTTGTAATAAGATACATAATGCGGTTATAATAAAATATTGTGCGATTATTTTCACATAATTAAAATTAATATGTATTTACTTTTTAGAAAATACAAGGGAAGCGGCGCATCCACCGTAATAATGGTACTCATTTTGCTTTATCATGAACTACTTGTTAAACTCATCTATCGATGAATCCACAATGCCAGTTTATCACTTAAAACGTTTATGAAGAGGTTCTGTAACTATTGGTAACCTTAGGAAAATAATTTTGCACTTTGAAAAGAATGGAACTTTAGCTGTGAAAGCAGAGGAGTTGTCATCTGAAAACTGACTTTGATTTTACGGTTACCTAAAGAGCATTATTTATCAACCTAGCTGTCAAAAGACAACTAGGTTAAGAACAGATTTCATAGTACATGCCACAACTATTGTAGATCAGTTGCTTCCTGCTGTTGAACTGTTGTGCAGTGAATGTCTTTTTTTACAGCATGAAGACAAAAGACATAAAGAGCCATATCTTTGATGCAATTCTCAATTCCAAATTCTGCATCTGTAATCATGTTTGTAATTGAAATAAAATTATTTCACTTTGTTTCTTAACTCCTGAAATTTGTTATGAAACATACATGATGTGCATATTAAAGGAACAACAGTGCCAAATTTCACTCTAATGGCTAAATTCTTAGGTAAAATTATTTCCCAAAAATCAAAATTGCATGTTCAGGACAATAAATTATACCAAATTTGATTGAGATTTGTCCAACAGTTCTTTCTATAAAGAGCTCTGAACACCCACTCTTTAATTACAATCTCCCTGTATATAATTATAACATATTTAATATATTATTATTATGTAAATATAAAATAATATTAAATAAAATTAAAAAAAATATTAAATAATAATAATTGTTTTATGTAATAATTGTAATAATATAATTCTACAGAAAATTACAATTTATAATACAAATTATATTAGATGTACCAGTCGACTCCCCTATAATACTGTTGATTATTCTGTTTTATATGAATTCCATGTTGTACAAGTCACTTAGATTTTACAAATACGTGAGCCGTTCACAGCCTGGCACATGTATTTGTAAAATTTAAGTGACTCGTACAACATGGAATTCATATAAAATGGAATAATCAACAGTGTTATAGGGGGGGTCGACTGTACTTTTATAATGAAAAATAAAAATTTAAACATAACTTAAAATCAAGTTATGTGACATTCCTAGAGTGTCCTTGTGCATCCCAATTGAAAACCACTATCCTAGGTGCCTAAGTCAACATAAATTTTGCATCTCTCTATATTTTACGAGTAGCAAGAATATTTTGTGAGGTGAAAATACAAAATGTATTGTATTTACATGTATATCAACATAATCTATCATCTATTAATATATAAATATAAATTTAGATCCAATTATTTGTTTCTTCTAAAAAAAATTTTAAATATTAGCACATTTACTATCGCACCCATTTTTACTCTTTGAAATATGTACCAACTAACTTCTCTGAATTAAACGATTAAACCGTTAAGCTGTGAACTTTGGCTTTTTATAATAATTATATCAGGCAACCAAATAAATAAATAATTTTATTCATTAAAATATTCACCTTCACACTCAATTACACTTTCTCAATGGGAGAGCAATTTGAAAATACCATTTTTAATACTAAAAATTGAGTTACTTCCTCTTTTATAGCTGCACGATTTGTAAATTTTTTTCCATGCATATGATTATCCAAAGAATATAAAAAAAGATGTGGTAATTTGATGGAGATAAGACAGCAGAATAGGAAGGATGAGATAGAACTTCCCATTCCAATTGCATTATTTTGTTTCTTGTAATTGCTGCAATGTGTGAGTGAGCATTATCTTGTAGAAACAAAAACACCTTGATGATTCACTAAAGATGGTGGTTTTAGCCTTAATTTGTCATGTGCTCTGTAGCTGCTCAATGTACAAATCTCCTTCAAGCACCTATGATGAATATAGATATTTTTGGGAATCATAAAATCATTTATAAAAGTAGTATTTTCAAACTGCCTTCCTATTGAGAAAGTGTAATTGAATGTAAAGGTAAATATTTTGATAAATAAAATTTTTATTCACATTTAAAAAAAAAACTATTACATAAGTACAAGATTAATATACGTGTTCATTTAGAATCAATATTTCTAGTTCTTATACTGATAGTTATAGTGTAGAAAGGTTAGTTTCTAGAAATAGTTGCATAAACTGAGAATGTATAAATGTTCTTCTCTCTTCCATTTAGCTTACATTTCATTGCAGAACATTCCAGATAATTCTTTAATCATCTAAGAACTGACTCCAAGAAAATCATTACAAAAGTATTTGAAACACATAAGAGCATGTGTTATATTAGGTTGGGGAAAAAGAAATCCATTATTTTGTCACTAGATGGCTGTAGTGATACATATCTCATAAAATATTGATGACACAAGTTCAGACTTGTGCTTATTGGAAAAGTGACATTCTGTACTAAAAAAAATTCTTTTACAGTTTTTTGATTGGTCAATTCAGTTGTGAGTTATAGGGTGTAAAAGATGGAAGTTAACAAAGAGAAAATTAGGTATGTTTTACAATTTTGCTTCAATAAAGGCGAAAATGCAAGCCAGGCAGCTGAAATTGTGAATGGTGTTTATGGTCCTGATACTGTCACAGCCAATTATGTGCAATTTTGGTTTCGTCAGTTCCGTTCTGGTAATTTCGATGTTAAAGATGCACCTCGCACAGGTAGGCCCGTTGTCGAAAATGTCAATAAAATCATGGAAATGATAGAAGTAGACTGGCACGTTAGCACTCGTAGCATTGCCCAGGAGCTAAAGATTGACCA
>NW_019385296.1:236349-274096 GCF_000671375.1 Centruroides sculpturatus | reverse complement strand
TTTAATGATAATTTTAATGTGAAAATAAACCAACAATTTAATGTAAGCATAATATGAATAATGTAAATAGGAATTATTATATTTAGGAACTTTTCATGTGTATAATTTTACCCACAGCATGATGTAACTACAGGTTGTCTGTAAAGTTACTGTGCAGTGAGAAATTTTGGTAGTTTTCTGTTAATGGGACAACAACTGTAATTGTAATCCAATTCACAATGTTGTCATCTTATTGATGTAACAGAAAAGTAAGAGAATAAGAAAAGTCAAGTAGATTTAATAAAACACAAAATAATTAAAATTTGAAAAACAATCACAATGTTTTCGGCAATGTTAAATGAAATCTGCAGCTTTATACATTTCGTGTAATGTGGAGAATCCTATTTGTAAGTTTTTTATTTGTTAATTTTTGTACTTGCCTATGTTTCTTGAATGTACTTTACACATAATAAAATAGCCATTTCTTTACATGGCATCCCATTAACAGAAAAGTGTCAAAATTTTAATGACATTACAAACAAGACCTGTAAGTTGTATACAATACTGTGCAGTTAACTGGTCAGCTGATATCGAATGGACAACTTACAGGTCTCGTATACAATACTGTACGTGTTATTTTAATGTCATTACAAATTTCTCACTACACAGTAACTTTTCAGACATCCTGTAGGAGCAATAAATTTTGAATAGCTTCTGATGACTTTTGCAGGAACAGAATAATATCAAGTATATTTGTTGTTTGCTACACAGGAGGAGCATTTTGTTTTTATAGAAGTTACATTGTATTATGGCTCAGGTAGGAAAGAATAGATTTTAGTAAATTATAATTAATTATCTGAAATTGCTTATTATATTATATTATAAGTAAAAATTTAAAAAAAATGTTCTTTCTTCTGGAGAAAGAGCTTTAGTGATAGCATTAGTTTAAGCACATTATAGAAAATACAAAAAAATGTTGTTACAAATGCAAAGAAAAGGTAAGTCTGGGAAAAAATAAGGATGTGTTTCAATCCTGCTGTACGTTTGCATCAGTATGTAGAAAAATTATCCAAAGCCTGGAAAAATATGAAACAGTGGATAAATAAGTTTTCTGTTGTATAGAAGCATAAATTACATGTGACTGGTGATGGCCCAAATACACGGGCTCAGCTCAGTACTGTGTCAGTAGTATAAAATGAAAGTGAGAACAGAAATTGAAAATGTATTGGAATCGCAGCCCTCTTCCTGTTACTATATCATGTCCAACTTTGTTTGGTAGATAAATAAAAGTTTGTTTTGATAGGCCATATCATCACACAAAACTTATATTGTTGTATGTGCTTTGAGAGTGTTTTGAAAATAATTCAAATAATAGTAAAAGCTATCCATTGCAATTTCATACAACTCAACCCTATCAACATTAGCTTGTCTTTCTATTATATCCATTTTTACTCTTTTTTTTTAGCTACTAAGTTACAATAAAATAAATAAATAGTGTATATTTATGTGTGTGTTCACATAGAAAAATATGCATAAAATGTAAAAATGAAGACACATGTTTTCTCACAACCAATCAGTCACTCTATACCAGAAAGGCCTCACTCATTTCAGACTAATGAAAACATCTGCTCTTCTACAGCCACTTTTCTCAGTTTATGAAATGTTGAGCCACTATGTACAGTACATAGTGGCTCACTAATGAGTCACGCGATGCAATTTCATCTCATAAAATGCGTCATAAGATCAACTCTGGCTAAAGCATTGAGAAACTTTGTAACAATCAAAACTTCTTCCAAAACTTCAGACTATGAGGCGTTAAATATAATTAAAAATATTTTATTCTTACGAGCGCTTTTGACGTAAATATGCACGTCGTCTTCAGGCAATTCAAAATCGAATAGCGCTCGCAAGAATAAAATATTTTTAATTATATTTAACGCCTCATAGTCTGAAGTTTTGGAAGAAGTTTTGATTGTTACAAAGTTTCTCAATGCTTTAGCCAGAGTTGATCTTATGACGCATTTTATGAGATGAAATTGCATCGTGTGACTCATTAGTGAGCCACTATGTACTGTACATAGTGGCTCAACATTTCATAAACTGAGAAAAGTGGCTGTAGAAGAGCAGATGTTTTCATTAGTCTGAAATGAGTGAGGCCTTTCTGGTATAGAGTGACTGATTGGTTGTGAGAAAACATGTGTCTTCATTTTTACATTTTATGCATATTTTTCTATGTGAACACACACATAAATATACACTATTTATTTATTTTATTGTAACTTAGTAGCTAAAAAAAAAGAGTAAAAATGGATATAATAGAAAGACAAGCTAATGTTGATAGGGTTGAGTTGTATGAAATTGCAATGGATAGCTTTTACTATTATTTGAATTATTTTCAAAACACTCTCAAAGCACATACAACAATATAAGTTTTGTGTGATGATATGGCCTATCAAAACAAACTTTTATTTATCTACCAAACAAAGTTGGACATGATATAGTAACAGGAAGAGGGCTGCGATTCCAATACATTTTCAATTTCTGTTCTCACTTTCATTTTATACTACTGACACAGTACTGAGCTGAGCCCGTGTATTTGGGCCATCACCAGTCACATGTAATTTATGCTTCTATACAACAGAAAACTTATTTATCCACTGTTTCATATTTTTCCAGGCTTTGGATAATTTTTCTACATACTGATGCAAACGTACAGCAGGATTGAAACACATCCTTATTTTTTCCCAGACTTACCTTTTCTTTGCATTTGTAACAACATTTTTTTGTATTTTCTATAATGTGCTTAAACTAATGCTATCACTAAAGCTCTTTCTCCAGAAGAAAGAACATTTTTTTTAAATTTTTACTTATAATATAATATAATAAGCAATTCCAGATAATTACTTAATTATAATTTACTAAAATCTATTCTTTCCTACCTGAGCCATAAAACAATGTAACTTCTATAAAAACAAAATGCTTCTCCTGTGTAGCAAACAACAAATATACTTGATATTATTCTGTTCCTGCAAAAGTCATCAGAAGCTATTCAAAATTTATTGCTACTACAGGATGTCTGAAAAGTTACTGTGTAGTGAGAAATTTGTAATGACATTAAAATAACACATACAGTATTGTATACGAGACCTGTAAGTTGTCCATTCGATATCAGCTGACCAGTTAACTGCACAGTATTGTATACAACTTACAGGTCTTGTTTGTAATGTCATTAAAATTTTGACACTTTTCTGTTAATGGGATGCCATGTAAAGAAATGGCTATTTTATTATGTGTAAAGTACATTCAAGAAACATAGGCAAGTACAAAAATTAACAAATAAAAAACTTACAAATAGGATTCTCCACATTACACGAAATGTATAAAGCTGCAGATTTCATTTAACATTGCCGAAAACATTGTGATTGTTTTTCAAATTTTAATTATTTTGTGTTTTATTAAATCTACTTGACTTTTCTTATTCTCTTACTTTTCTGTTACATCAATAAGATGACAACATTGTGAATTGGATTACAATTACAGTTGTTGTCCCATTAACAGAAAACTACCAAAATTTCTCACTGCACAGTAACTTTACAGACAACCTGTAGTTACATCATGCTGTGGGTAAAATTATACACATGAAAAGTTCCTAAATATAATAATTCCTATTTACATTATTCATATTATGCTTACATTAAATTGTTGGTTTATTTTCACATTAAAATTATCATTAAATTATGGGATTATAAAGAAGTGTATATTTCTCATCAAACAGTTGTGCCAGGTGACCACAACTCATGAGTTACTCATGAACTATCAATACATAACTTTGTATGGTAGACTCATCTCAAAGAATAGAGTGGCTCTTGTCAACTGCTCAAGAAGAGAGACTCATTGTTGAAAAAAATTGTACTGTATTAAGTAAAAATATTGATTACAGTATATATAACCTTTAAATGTGTAAAAAATGAAGAATTAAATAATAATATAAATTAATAGAAAACAATGAATACTGCACTGAGTTATAAACCAGGAAAAAAGTAATTTTCTCTTGGATAATTCAACTATTTGCTTTGCACATGACAATTTTTAATTTTTTTTTCCTCTCAAATCCTATACTAGGTGATCATATTTACAGTACAGTATCCCTTGTACTGTACAACACACACTTCTATACCATGGTTTTGCTGTAACATGGTTCAAAAATTGGGGAAATCCCCTGTTACAGTTTCCAGTTTTGCTCTAACATGATTTGGGAAATCCTCCATACAATATTTTACAATTTTTAAGTGTAAATTCCATTATTCAATATTTTTTTTATTTAAGCAAGTACGAATGTTGTCTCAAATTTGCCCATGGATTTTAGAATATTGAAATTTTCAATTTGTTTTGTGCCTTTCGTCAGGTTTGATTTAATGAATTATTTCTAAAAATAATTCATTAAAGTAAACCTGAAATGAAGGTAATCATTTGTAAAAATTATAAACAAAATACAGCAGTACTTGGTACTCAAACTGTTCCCAACTCCAACAATTTGGTATTCAAACACAAATTCTGGAAGAAAAAAGATCATTCGGTATTTGACTGAACAAATGCAACTCTCTATAACAAATTTTTTATTAATAATATTTTTTTATTTTGTCATCCATAAAAAATTATGAAAAAATAAAAAAAAATGTTGCTGATATTTCTGTCAGCAAAAAAGCTCAGAAGACAATACTTTGTAAAAAGAAAATGCCCTCATTTAACTAGTATTTTAATGCATAAGTACAGGTATACCTCGACTTATGTCATTCCCGATTATACGTTGTTTGTCAAAAAAGTATATGGAAAAATAAAAATCAAGTTTAAGTCATTTTATTCGACTTTACATCTGTCCACAAATATTGAAGTTGTAATATCACTAGAAAAGCGTTTAAAGCACATAAAATCATATTAAAATATATACATTTACAAGTATGCACTGTATTTACAGTACATGCATTTGTCAATTTAGTAAATTAATTTTTTCTGTATTATATTAAAAACTAAAATTTATTTGTTTGTAGGCTTAAAATAGATCCTTATTAACCATATATTATTAAAAATGCATTAATAAATAAAATACAGAACCGGGAATGGTAATTTACGGTTTAGCCTAGTGACAAGTAGATTCGGAGACAAGTAAATTCGACTTACGTCGCTTCTCCTGGAACCAATTACCGACGTAAGGCGAGGTATACCTGTAATTTAATCCTGATTGTTAGTTAATTTTTGATTGGATATAAATTTTTAATAGCAAAAATATCATAGTCATGGACTATGATATTTTTATGGTAGCATACCTACCTATATTAAATCTATACAAGCCATCAGCTGTACAGATAACCCATAATCAGAAATTTTTGGCTACATTGTTGAATAAATAAACATAAAAAAACAAATAATACAAGAACTAAGAATAATAATTTTTATTTACTTCTTTCAATTTGAATTATTCAAAATTTTATTTATATAAAATGAAAAATTTATTTTCTTTGTTTAAAAAATGTTTATTCATAAAAAATTCATATATAATAGTCTTTTTTTATAAATATAATTTTATTTACAATCTAAATTATTTTATCCGATGGCAAATATCAGATCCTTTTTCTTTATTGTCCTCTGAATGAGCAATTCTTGATCCAAACTGTATAGCTCTTTTTGGTAAATGTTTTACACTATTTAATCCTAAATATTCAGCTAATAATCTCAATAATAACTTCTCACCTATTCCTCTGGGTAATAATAAATTTGCCTAAAATTTTATATGAGTCAAATATATATCTTTTAATTATTAAAAATGAAAGATGATAATTCAAAAATTATTACCTTGAACCAAATTGGTAAATTATTCAAAAATGATACAACGTTTTCATCTAAAAATGGAATNGTCAAATATATATCTTTTAATTATTAAAAATGAAAGATGATAATTCAAAAATTATTACCTTGAACCAAATTGGTAAATTATTCAAAAATGATACAACGTTTTCATCTAAAAATGGAATTCTGGATTCTTTTCCATGATCTGCAATGACTCTATTAAGAAATAAATTAGATTTTTTTAAAATGAAACTTTCTAATTCAGATTTTTTTAGATTATAATGAAAGTCTATGCATAAATTCAATTTTTATTTAATATTAAATTAACAAAAATAACCAAAACAAAATTATTTTGAAAATTAAAGTTAAAGACTATTGTTTCTGACCACTATTACTCATTCTTTCACAAACAATCCAATTCCTTGATTTGAATGCAAAAGAACTCTTCACATGCATAAAGATTTTCATTGTAACCTACAATTGAAGTATAATAATTCATTTTTATGTAACTTTTATTTTTTTAACAATAATGTTTAATACAGGATGTTAAAGAAAGACACTTAACACCCCTGCTACATAATATAGAATGTATCCAAAATTAATTTGTTCATATCAGGAACACATTAGACCAAGGAGAAAACAGATTGGTGTGTGTTATGCACACGGCCATCATCTTGAATGCAACTTTGAAATTTTAAATGGGAAGGGGGTCATGTGACACATCATTTAGGGTCAGAATTTCACAAGAAATTGATTGCTGAAAGATTTATTCAAATTATCTCTAATAGTTACAGAGTTATTAATGTGTTTCCTTTGTTGTTACAGATTGAAGAACAGACAACACAATGCTCCTAACACAGGAAGAATGCATCAAAATTGTACTGATGGCAGGGGAGAGAAGTTTCAGGGTTATTGCACAGGCATGAATGTTTTTTTATCATGGCCCAATCCAGTCTCTCTGAATTTCTGGAGAAGGTTTACAACTGCTACCTTTGACACAGGCACTTGGTGTGGATGACATTGATTAAACTCCTGTGCAATCACCCTGGAGAAAACTTCTTTCTCCTGCCATCAGGACAATTTTGATGCATTCTTCTTGTGTTAAGGGGATTGTGTTGTCTGTTCTTCAACCTGTAGCAATGAAAGAAACATTAATAACTCTGTAACTGTTTGAGACGGTTTGAATAAATCTTTCAGCAATCAATTTCTTGTGAAATTCTGACCCTAAATGATGTGTCACATGATCCCCTACCCATTTAAAATTTCAGAGTTGCATTCAACATGGTGGCTGTGCATGTAACACACATCAATCTCTTTTCTCCTTAGTCTAATGTATTAGCACCTTGTTTGACTTCACAATTCACAAAAAAAACTCTATCACCTTAATTTGTTTTGATGTTGCTTTTCTGCCTATCAAATACAATGACTGTTTGATATTAGCAAAGTCATGTTCAGCCTGTTCATTTATGCTGAAATTCATCAGAAAGGTCTTTATCATTTGGAAAGACTCAATGACTAAATTTTAGCACTACACTTGGATCAATATCAGAATGTTCACTAGATGGCTCCTCCTCAATTGTATCAGCCTGATAACTTCATACAAATCTTCAATTGTACTGTACAGTACATATTCCAGATGTAACAAGTTCATCATCAAACTCTATATTAAATATTACGAAAACTTTGAAAAAAAAAAATGAAGTTTACAAAAGATGGGGCTAAAACAAAACCCATTATTCTGAGTCACAGATCTTCTAAAAGGAGGTAAAATTACATTAATTTGGCAGGACTTGGAAAAATATCCATTATTCTGTGATTCTGAGATCTGTTGTTCTGAAATCTGTTGAAACAAAATTCTACTGTAATATATTTTAAAATATTATTTTTCTATTCAGTTGATCTTTTTACTTTGAAGACCAAACTTACAAATGATCCCTTTTTAAAAGTTAAAGTAGTTTTCTGCAAGTTTCAAATGTTCAGTAGTAGTCCATAATCTTTGGCAATATCACATTTTCCCTCTACTTTTCAAGCTGACATCAAAAATAATTAAACAACCTTGCTATAGAGACACAAAATCAGTAAAATTGAACCAAATGACACTTTTATTGTGCCTCAGAAGTTTAAACATGTGCATATCTAGGGATGTCTGAAGTACATTCATTCATCAGTACATGCTATTTTCTTTTTTTGAGTATATTAGCCTTGATTATTAAAATTTATATTAAAAAATTGAGTTGAACTTTGTATTTTTAACATCTGTTTAAATACAAATTTCAAAGAAAATAACAAGTTTGATTTCACCAATAATTCAAATTGAACATATTTTCCTTATACAGTTAAATCTGATTAAGTAAATCTATTATTACATGTAATGAATTTTCAGTAGTTAAAGAAATATAAAGAATAACAATCATATTTTTCTGAAAGTCCAAAAACAAAAATTCTTCTTGACATTTTACATATAACTGTAAATATTTCTGAAATTCAACATGCATTGTTGAAAAATGAAAC
The DNA here is from genome assembly GCF_000671375.1 of Centruroides sculpturatus. Lineage (NCBI taxonomy): Eukaryota > Metazoa > Arthropoda > Arachnida > Scorpiones > Buthidae > Centruroides > Centruroides sculpturatus. Next base: position 265,762 of record NW_019385296.1, on the reverse strand, counting down.
ATAAAAAAATTTAATTACAATANTTTATTAAAAAAAAAAAAAAAAAAAAAAAACAAGCAGCGTAGGGCCCGGTCAGTACTTGGGACGGAGACGACCTGGGAATACCGGGTGCTGCTATCATTTTTTTGCCCCTCTCTAGAATTTATTTTATTTTCAAATTTCATATTCAAAAGCTTTTGTATCATTTCTTTGTGGAAACTGATTGAACTGTCGTCGCCTTCTGGAAACAAGAAATAGAAATGTTTATAAATCAACAAGACTTATTTCTTGTGACATCGTCACAATAAATAAGTCTTGTTGATTTATAAACCTCGTCACAATACTGGGTTGAAATTTTTAATCATATTTTTAAATCATTTAATTTAAAATATATTCTTTTCATCCCAAATTAGCAGTGACTTGCCCCTGTACATTATACTTTTCCTTTAACAATAGAGTTGCGACTGTTATCTATTAACTACTTTTAGGGAAAGTTTTGAATTGAAATAACATGACTTCCGATTTGCATCAGAAGTTTGTATATAGTTAATTGGGGCCTCCTGTCACTAAGATTTCCGTATCTAGTCTCGGATTTCATCTATCTAATGCCGTTCTCGAGATTAAAGAAAAATGGACTGACAACAGTGGGAATTTATTGGTCTAAAATTTTTTCAAATTGCAACCAAATTATGTAACTTTTAAAATATTTTAAATCTTAGCTAGTTGTACATATAACATTACTGGATCATACCATTCTACAAATATCATATGTGCAAGATATAGAGATAGCTCGTTCAATGCCAATGCCTTCCTTTTTTCCTTAACAAGTTTTGCCACAAATTTTTGTTTAATCTTTGGTATTAAAAAACCTATACACCCTGGGAGTGATTTGTAATCTAACGTAATACACTTCAGTGCCAAACCATGCTGGCAGCACTCCAAAAGAAAATTCAATTGTATATGTTTCGTGTGCCAATGTTCTTTTGCTTTCAGAAGCACGAATGAAGAGATCTAATAATATAATATTTTAAAATCCTCACAAGTATTTCAAATTTACAGAATTCCATTCCTTTCAAGAACAGAAAGACCAGACTTTTGTTATAACGTGTGCTTTTAATGCACAAATTTGTTTATATACAGTAGATAAATAAGGGATGATTTTATTAATCACCGAAAGAAAAACAATCATATTAGTTTATATATGATTTTTTTATGAGGTGCTGGATGTTTTGCTTGGGCAGCATTTTTTCAAAAATGCTGTGAGCCACATAGGTATATATGATAGATATAAAGTATGTATGTTGAGGATCCTCATACATATATCATACATTGAGAAGCTTAAAATATTAATATACATTGAGAAACTTAAAATAATGTCTTAAATTCTGTCCATGACTATTTCTCCATTAAGGTATATTATTTATTTTAACTTTGCCAAATTCCATACTGCATTATAGGTAAAACAACTATGTTTTGTAATGCTTGTTTGAAATATTCTAATAACTTTTTAATTCTTTGATATGTAATTAACTGAAAAGAATATAGTATATAAGAAATTAATGTTATAGACATGTGTAATTAAATAATCTTAATATATTTTATAATTTCTAATATTATAGTAGGTCTATGGAAATAATCAACTTAGATATTAATCAATGAGCATCAGCCATTGATCACCTAGGTGTGGCAAGTGACTTCTGGTTTCTTCCTCATTTGTTAAACATGTCACCACAATTAAAAACAGTGGTATGGAAGCTTCATGTTGTGATATTGGAATATGAGAAAGTTTGCTATAGTAGTTGTTAAATGCATGATTCTTTACATTTAAGGCATGCTGCTATAAAAAATTAACATAATTAACAGAAAAGTTGTTCTGCCGTCTAATGAGAATAAAATAAAATAAAATTCACATATTGCCTGATATATTACGAAAGTGCTGACATCATTAGGAAATGTGCTGATTGGTTTAAATTAAGCAACATCATGTGTGACGTTGCTCTTAGGTCGATTCTTTCCATAGAAAGACTGTACAAAAAGAAGCATTATTTTATTTTACTTAGTTATAAACATTACCATTCAATTGTAATGCTTTCCAGTGATGATCATTACTTTTAGTTTTATTAAAAATTTGTTGATATATTAGAAATTAAAATTTTATATCTTATACTTTTATATTATTTTATACTTTATATCTGAATATAATGTAATAAAACTTATTTTATATTGAATAAACTTTTAATTTTTTAAAAATTCATTTTACTTGAATTTATTCCTATGTCTGGAATATCCAGCTAACTGTTCATCAGCTCCCATTCCAACTAAAATTATCTAAAAATAATTAAATATCGATAAATCAGTCAAGTTAAAAAAGAACAGTAAAAATGATATAAATTTTAATTTGTGTTTTTAATAAATATAGAAATATAATATTAAATTTAAGAACTATTTAATCTGACTTTCACACACAAATAATATAGGTAAAAATTATTATTTTTTAGTTGAAATGTCCAAACACGATCAAATATATTATATTAATCAGTCATCAAAACATATATGTTTATCAAAGTTTATCATAAAACTTCTGTTCCTATTTTAAGTCATTAAAGAAAATTAATTTCGAGTGGATCAATTTACATAAGAAGAATTGTGATAAATATTAAATATTTAATTATTGGAAATTTAAGTTTTGAATTATTATAAATATTATAAACAAAAACAAGGATATTTTTTTTTACAGTTTTCATCTTAATAAATAATTAATTAGTAATAATAAAATTAAAAGTATAAATATAATAAAGTAATATCATCTATATATATAATCGAGACGGGTTGATAATAATAATGATAATAATAATAAGCGCACAGCCCAAATGGTTAGGAGTTGAAAGTTGAAATTTGGTACACAGATAGGGTACATCACGAAAACGCACACTAAGAAGGGATTTTTCGAAATTCCTCCCGGGGGGGAGAAAGACAGGATTAAGGCTTAACACTTCCATCAACAATGGAAGTGTTAAGTAACAATGGCGGTGTTAGGTAACAATGGAAGTGCTAAGTAACAATGGAAGTGTTAAGTAACAATGGAAGTTTTAAGTAACAATAAAAGTTTTAAGTAACAATGGAAGTGTCAACAATGGAAATGTTACGTAACAATGGAATTGTTAAGAGAAAGCGATGTGCGATACGCAGATGCAGTTTTTTTCGTTTTTTGCGGGAAATCGAACATATTTTTAGACCCATCTAAAAATTCTCCAAGGGGACCCAATTCTTGCATTCTGTGAAAACAGGTAAGGTTGACTGTAACGTAATAATCTTTATCTTAGTTATCGTTACTTTTGCCCGAGCAATGCCGGGCTCACCTGCTAGTTTAAATATATAGTAATTAAATAATTTCTAACTTAAGATATTAAATATTTCATATAATAATTTCAAGAAATTTGTTTCATGCAATATTTTTTGTTATCAATACAGTTTTTTGAAATAATATGTATAATAAATATTGTTTATATTTAACTGAAGATTATAATAAAATATTTGATAAAATAATTTTGTATATACAGTAGAGCATTAATTATCCGACTCAATTGGGGACTTGGGTTGGTCGGATAACTGAAAAAATCGGATAACCAAAAATAATGAAAAAAATACATTATTAGTATATCGCTATTAATTAGTTAAATGTAATTAGTATATTAGTATATCGTTAACCTACTTCATGTTGAATTTTCGATTGAGAATCGTTGTTACACCTAACAAATTTTTTTTTAAAATAATAATCGTCACTATTGTATCGTTAAAAATTATTTTATTGCTCACAAAACAAACAACCACTCATAATTAGAAAATTAAATCTCATTTAAATACTGGCCTCCCTTTCATGGTCAAGCCAGTATTGCCAGCTAAAACACGCAAAAATTGAACAAAAATTGTATTAAAGTAGCCAAGACATAGCCAAATATTGTAGCGCCACATCACTATTGGACATTTGAAATTTGCCGACTAGAACGGTCGGTTAACCGATGTGACAGTTAATCGGGGTCGGATAATCGATGCTCTACTGTATTCTAAAATTCAATAATGTTTATACTATAGTACTTAGCAAAAATATTATCGGTTACACAATATAAGAGAGAAAGTTAAATATAGACATTTTCATGAAGGATTTCATAAAGATGTTTATTATTCATCTAATAAATTATTATATATTATTATTCATTATCATTCTGATGATATTCATTAGGACAGAAAATTTTTACAGACTATCTCCAAAAATCTCAATATATCAAAGGATTAAACCTAATTGTTTTAGGACAATAATGTAGAAAGATTTTTTATCTCTAGAAACAAATGTTATTAAAACAGAGCAGACATGATAAAGAAAAAACTTTAGGTTAAAATATTTTGTTAAATTCTTCCATTATTTTATTTCATTATCATTCACATAATGAGACTGATAGTGCAAAAAGGAGTGTAAAAATATGTATTTATCTGAAGATAATGATAAGCATAACCAAAACTCTGAATACAATAAATTTTATAAGTATATATTCACTTAGATGTGTTGGAACATGTTAATTCTGATAAAACTAAATAACTGAAAAGTATATCCATTACAAGTAGATTATATTATATTATTTAAAAAACAAAAAAGATATGTTTATTATATTCAGAAAACACCATAAATAAAATATGTAACAAAATAATCACATTTTTCATCATTCTGGTTTAGTTTTCCCACCTCTTAATTTTTGGGTTTTTCTGCCCCCATGGATATTAAGAGGAAACTAGTTTATTAATTTTAGGCAATTGCCATATGATTTAATTTAATTTAAGCAATTATAATAAGTTATTTAAAATTTCTAAAATTTGAAACTTACTCTTGCAGGACTTGTATAAACGATACTAGAAGTTTCACTTAATTTTAAAAATCCTCTTCCTCTAGCTGCAAACCAACAAGCACAACCTATACTATCATCAATAACAGTCGATAAAGGATAGATCAAGTGTCGAATATATCTTTCTCTGAAATTTAAATTACAATAATGATAACAATAATATTTAAATAGATGTATTAAGCTATTATCAATTATTTAATCTGTAATAAAAAAATAATAATTACTAATGGAAATTAAATTCAATGCTTAATGGAATTAATTTATTAAGTAACGTCTCTTCAATCCGAAAAAAAAACTTTCGGTAGACTACCTCACAGCCAATTCAGGTTATAAAATTCCTTTTATTGCTTTGTTACAGATGCATTTTGAGCCAGGTTAAATTTCTAGCTCCTCTTCAGTGCTTAAGAGTCTCCATAGGATACAATGGCTTAATTTCACACTTATATGGTACTTTTAGTCCCATTTACAATGTTTTCATCAACACAAAGAATTATATTAAGGGCGTTTATCGTGTTATATCGAAAGGATGTACAGCTTGCTACAAGGTTTCTTACTAATTAAAAGCTTATTATTTTGAAAATGCAAGTTGTACATCCTTTTGATATAACACGATAAATGCCCTTAATATAATTCTGTGTTGAAAAAAACATTGTAAATGGGACTAAAAGTACTGTGTAAGTGTAATAGTACCATATAAGTGTGAAATTAAGCCATTGTAACCTATGGAGACTCTTAAGAACTGAAGAGGAGCTAGAAAGTTAACCTGGCTCAAAATGCATCTGTAACAAAGCAATAAAGGAGTTTTATAACCTGAATTGGCTGTGAGGTAGTCTACTGGAAGTTTTATTTCGGATTGAAGAGACATTACTTAATAAACATATAAACAGCTACCATAAGAAAATTCAGAAAAGGAATTAATTTAAAAACATCATTTTTACTTAAGTTAGCAAGGATCAGTTTTTCTGCACTACTATATCTGTTAAACTCATTATAAAAATATCACAATAAGTAAAAATATAAAAATATCCTATTTTTTTTAATACTGAAATACTGTAGTTTTTTGTATCTTCAATTTTCAATGTTAATTTTGGATTTCTCACAAGCAGTTATAATCTTATTTCAGACAGCATACAGAGTATCTCCTACTAAAAAGCAATTGAGGCTAATTGCTGAGAAAGAACTGTCAGATTCACGTAAACAATGCTTGTTTTCCTACATTATTGAGCATTGACTATTCATTGGTGAACAAGCAAAATTCCTTTACCATCCCAAAAAAAGACGAAGCAAAATTATCTCAGTTCCTATTGCAATTAGATCAGTTCCAATTATAAAGTTGTAGACCAAGTTCAAATTAGTATATTCTACATTTTGCTCAATTAAAAAAGAATAAAATGGGTGTGCTATGTACTCCCAAAAAACTGAAGAGTTGTATAAGTTGAACTTCCCTGTAGTGCTGAACTGCTTTGTAAATGTTTGTTTCTCAAGCTTTAAGTATCATAGTTTGTGATAAATATAGCTGTCGGTGATGAATACATTTTGGTGTCATTAAAGATCTTACAGACAAAAGAAAACTATAATTAGAAACTTGGCATTTCATTGAACACAAAGGAAGTAAACCAAACAAAAAAAAAATTTTTCAGATCAAAAACATACATCTAAACAAAACACCATTCAACAAAAAGTTTTGTCAGTACATTGCAAATTGCATTGAACATAATGCTTCATTATAATAAATTACACAATTTTTTTTTGTCATTTCTTATCATTCATGTTATTAAATTTCTGTGAATTAAATTCTTTTTATTATTGAACTAGAACTGAAATTAATATTTTTACTTTATTTAAGATATTTATGTTTAATTTTTCCCTACCAAGTGTGACCAGTAATGTGAAAAAATTGGTTATCCAAAATTGTACTATTTCCGATGATCAATGCTTTACAGTATTCATTTATAAACATTTTTATGTATATTTGTATTTTTATATATTTAAGACATATAAGTTTTTATTAAACCGTTAAAACTTACATAAATGATATAAACTACATTAAGTCTTTAAAACCAATGAAACTCAGGACTATCTTTATAAAAAAAACAAACAATCTGCTTATTAAGATAACCAAAAAATGTTTTCAGTTCTTCTTGAGTCGTCTTCTGTTCATTCTTACAAGAAATGCTTGTAAGAAATGGAAAGAATTAATGATCCCAAAAAGCATTTTATTGCATTGAAAAGTTGACTCTAAATTATTTTGCAGTATTTTTCTGTTTCAAATCAGTCACTAAATAACATTTTTACATATTATACTACACTACCTTTGTGTTTTTTTTTTTTACTACTATGCATATGTAGCTAGAACTATTTCTAAGATTATCAGCACAAAAGCTTTCTCACTAATTTCTAGCCGTATTAACAGGAGTACAAACGTTTTCGGCCTTCTTAATAGGCCTTCCTTGGGTACACTGTGGAACATCAGTTCTTCTAACCGACGCTCCACAGTGTACCCGAGGAAGGCCTATTAAGAAGGCCGAAAACGTTTGTACTCCTGTTAATACGGCTAGAAATTAGTGAGAAAGCTTTTGTGCTGATAATCTTAGAAATAGTTCTAGCTACATATGCATAGTAGTAAAAAAAAAAAACACAAAGGTAGTGTAGTATAATATGTAAAAATGTTATTTAGTGACTGATTTGAATCAGAAAAATACTGCAAAATAATTTAGAGTCAACTTTTCAATGCAATAAAATGCTTTTTGGGATCATTAATTCTTTCCATTTCTTACAAGCATTTCTTGTAAGAATGAACAGAAGACGACTCAANTTTCTAATAAATTTTCCATTCTTTTGATACTTTCTAGATTTTCTAAACAATTATTTAAAATTCTAAATATTTATTACATAATATTACTTATAAAATTAGTGACACTGACCTTTCATTTTTCAATTCATCTTTTGTTACATTAATCTAAAAAATAAATTATTTATAAAATTTAAATTTAAAAAATTAAATTAAATTTTAATTTTTAAATTACCTCAACAAAATTCCATTTTCTTTGCGGATATAACACTTTCAATTCATTCCAAGCAGTTATTCCACTAATTCGATCAGGTGTATTAAAACTGTATAAATTAGTGTTTACACTACGCTGAGAATCATTTTTATGATTCTTTTTGGATCTATTATTAGCTTTTCTTTCATGTTCAAAGGCAACATTCACTAAATCAATTGGTACATTTTCTGGAATGTATCTTTAAAAAAAAAAAAAAAAAAATTCAACAATTTTATTTGTTAATAACATTACATATTATTCAAACAAGGAAACCGCTAGATATGGCGTCCTCTGTTTTGAATGAGTTTGATATATATTGTAATACTACCATCTCAGTAATTCACATTAAAGTCGCTTAATGCAATCTCAAGAGCACAAGATAAAATTTTCTCTGTTCTTTACTTGATGTGTTATTAGAGATAGTATGTTAATAACAGTACAGTCGACCCCCCATAACACTGTTGATTATTCCGTTTTATATGAATTCCATGTTGTATGAGTCACTTAGATTTTACAAATACGTATGCCGGGCTGTGAATGGCTCACATATCTGTAAAATCTTAATGACTTGTACAACATGGAATTCATATAAAACGGAATAATCAACAGTGTTATAGGGGGTCGACTGTATAGCTGAGTGGATAGTGAAAAATTTTAAAAAGTACATTGCACTAATAATCTGTTTCAACATGCATTATATAAAAACATTTTAAGTAGATTTAAACTTGTAACATGCAATATAGTAGTTGAACACCTTATCTATTCAACTATGCTGCTGTTAACATTTTATCCATATAACACGGTATGTATAAAAAACACAGCAAATTCTGAAGTTAGTTTCCTTTTTACCATGAATTACTGGAAGAGTAGTATATGATATATATCAAACTCTGTCAAATTAGAGGGGGCCATCTCTGGTGAGCTCATAAGTATAAGACAAATTTCTGAAATTAAGTCCCACTGTACAAAAATTCCAGATTACTCATTCATTATACTTAATATATTTTCATTATATATAATAATTTTTACTTAATTTAGTTTCTAACATCTAAATTTTAAATAAACAACGATAATTAAATGCTTCGTACAAATACGAAACATCTTTGATTTCATTTTATTATAAATTACGTCTTATATACAGTAGAATGGTAAAATACAAATTTTATTTACAACCATTCATAAAATATTCTTGTTATTTTAATTATAACAATTTAACTATTTATATTTAGCTGTTTCTGAATATAACTTCAATGATTAATACATAAAAATCATCAAAAGAATTTACATCCATAAAATGAAAAATTTTCAGTTTAAAATATGAAATACTCTTACCTATTAGCAATAACAGCAAGTACTGTTGAATCTAAACCACCAGAAAACAATACTGCCACAGATGCATGTTCACAATTTTGATTTCTTGTTGAGTTTTTTAAGCAATCACTGCATATGAAAGGATGATTTTTTACTCTTTGTTCTACTGCTTTACTCAAAACTTCTAGAAAATCATTTATTATATTTTTCCAATGTAGATTATTACACAAAACACATAAAATATCTTTAGTATTATTTTTTTCATTTATAAGATCTCTCCTTTTATTGTCATCATTGTGAATTTCAGAGAAACATTTCAAGTTTTCTTCTGAAGGTGAGGTTTTATTTAATATTTCATTAATTGGTGACTGAATGCTTTCTGATTCCACACTTATATTTAATATAGATTCTAATTGATTACTGCTTACTGATTTAATAAGTCCAGATGGCATTTTGTTCCATAGATGAAGAGAAATCTTAAATTCATTTTCCATGAAATTAATGGAATATATTCCTGTTGCTGGAATCTCTTCCCACTGAATAAACAAAGATTTCAGCTTTAGAGAATTCAGTTTGCCTTAAATATTTTCAGTAATGATTTATTTTATTTTATTTTATCGAATCATTCATATTTGATATTTTGACATTAAAAACTTTAATTCGTGTAAAGAATATATAGATATGTGTAAAAAAAGTATTTTTGTATTTACATGATTAATGCAATTATTTAAAACAGCCACTGAACTTATGGAAAAAGGTAATTTCATTTCCGTTTTCCAACCCCAAAGTAAACTTCTACGTCCAAAAATGTCACGTCCAAACCATAAAGTTTTCTCATTTTCCTTTAAAGATTAAAAAATAAATAATCTTAACAACAAAAATTTATATTAAAAATTAAATTTAGATGTATATGTATTACCTATATAATCAATAAATTCATTAAGAAAAATAATGCTACTTGGTCATTTTAAAGAAGTTATTCAAATGTTTTGATGCTTAAACAGTTTAAATATTAAATATTCATTAAAAACCATTTTTACTGAAAAATTATTAAAAATTTATAAGTTAATGTACTCATAGATAGATTTTATACATTCAAAAACCAAAGAAAATATATGAATTCACAAATATAATTTCTAGGGTAGACTTTTAGAAAAAACAAGCAATTAGTGATTGTGACATTATCACAATATTGGGCTGCAATTTTTTAAAATAAATAAAGTTCGTATACACATAATTAAGGCCTCTAGCCCTAAGCTTCTACATCAGGTCTCAATTTTCATCTATCTAGCTCCATTCTCGAGATTAAGGAAGGATGGATGAACAGACGTACAACAATGGGAATCTAGAGCTCTACAATTTGAAAATTGCAGCCCAATAAATAATATAAAGAAAAATACATGAACTTAATAAATAACACACCAACAACTACCATAAATTATTGGGCTAAATTTGGAGTAAATAATACTAAATTACAAATGAATTTGTAATTTAGTATTATTTATTCTAAATTTAGCCTAATGGTTTATGGCAGTTGTTGGTGTGTTATTGCTTTACATTGGGTTTGTAGGGATATTTATTTGAACTTAATAAAAAAATGAACAAGCGACATCAATGAGTATTTATTCTATATAAGCATAAAGTTGCAATATCTAATTAGTATAATACACAACTGAATGATTTTAGTGATCTTGAGAACAGAACTATAATCATCAGTATCAACCCTAATTGCACCATAAATTGCTGCATAGAGCAAAAAAAGTTACGCTTACTTTCCTTCAAGATATTAACTTTTCTTATTACTCATTTGCTAATAATTTACCTAAGTATTAAGCAAGCAAATATCCAGGTTTTACTATATATATNGAGAGAAAAGGACAAAGGATTTACATAATATTCCAATAATTTTTTAATCACACTAATATAATCTTTTCAGATTTCCGAAAAATTTCGTAAAGGCCATATAATTATGTTTTATGAACCAAACAATACAACTATTTATTATTTTGTGACACTAATTGCTGCAAAAACTTGGTTTTTCATTTATAATGTTGTATTGAAATTTTATTTATAGTTTGTTTAATTGCTTTATTTTATGAATATAAGTAAACGTAATGAATTAATATTTTAGTAAAAACTCTGTCGTATAATTCAGTCGTAGAATGCCAAATAGTAATTAATAACATGCTTTGATTTTATAGACAAACTAGCAGGAAAGCCCGAAGTCTTCCAAGCTAAAAATCAGAATAAATATTAAGGCTATTTTGTATTTCTAATCCTTCTATTATATTATAGTATTTGATTTATATAACTACAAACATTATCTTATGTAAGGGTTTACCACACCAAATGACCAATCTAACACATTTTAAAAATTCTTTAAATTGTGTACAGTAGAGGAAGAAAATTTTAAAAATGTGTTAGATTGGTCATTGGATGTGATAAACCCTTACGTAAGATAACCTTTGTAGTTATATAAATTAAATACTATGATATAACAAATGAGATCTGGGATTTAAGAGAAATATTTGTTAAAATATTCTAAAATTTAAACTTGACGGAAAAATTATCAGTCTTTGACTTCCTCTGACTAAGGGAGAAGGACGCTTAGTTCCTCCCAAAATGATAGTTTGTGTGCAGATGTCCCACTCGACTAATCGCAAAACTGCCTAACTTCCTTCTCTTGATGGTGTGACATCCCAGTAATCCTACTGGATATTGATATAGTATAAAAGGTAAAAGTTCACCTTTTTGCTTGCTCTAGTCTTGTTTTTGATCGATACTTTCAGTACATTAAGGCTTTAGCCATCGCTTATGTTTTGACATCCTTGCTGAGCACCCAACATTGTAATAACAACTTTCCAGTGCTCCAAGTATGTGTTCTCAAGAATTCTCAACTATCCACCTCAGGCATACGTGAATGTCATGTAATATGATTTATCATTTTATGTAAACTCTCTCTCATTGGCATAAATTTTAATAGACATTTAAAAGTAGATATCCTCATATTTGATTGTTAATTTTAATCGCTTCATTTTATTGTAATCTCCATGTATTTGTATGTAAGATAGTTATAAACTCATTTAACAAATAAATATACTTCTAATGTATCGAATCTGTCAGTTGATTCCATCAGCTGTCAATTAACTGCATCGTTGGCCCATGTTACAATGAAACGTTAATATAAACCCTCCTAAAAATTCTGGTCATCTGAGCTTATTCTTAAACCACTTGAAAGAATAAGATAGTTAATTGAGAGTTAGAATGCAGCCAATTTTATTCCTAAATGGTGTACGGACCCTGACAAAGAGAGATCTTACCAATCTTCCTTTAAATCCTTATATTTGCCATCCTGAAGGTGACATAGGGTTAAACTGGAATATACCCTCCATTTCACACAATTAAAATGAAAATCATACAAAGAGTTTGGTTATTTCAGCCAACCATAGTCATGTTTATCACAATATTCAAATGTTACAAAATGGCACAATTTCATTGGTCCAACACCAATAGTAGACACCAACTGAAAACACGATATCTTAAAAAATTTACGATATTGTATTTTTTTCTAATGTTAGCACTAACAAAGTTTCATTCACAGCCAAATATCAAATGGTAATCTGCCAATAAATGAAACTTCACAAAAAATGGACCAAATATTTAAACTCAGCACCCTTGAAAACCACTTAAATCATATTTTGTACAGGCTGGTAATCTCACATTATGTTATTTTCCTATTTGAATGCAACCATACTAGTGAGTCCAATAGAAAGAAGGGAAATTTGTTGAAAGTACTTGCGATAAAAAAGTACTTACAACGCCAAACTCAGTGAACTTTCTGTTCTTCTATAATTGAGATTGTTGAAAGTATAAAAGATACAGGTCCAGGTTCTCACGATATGATTATAAACGTAATTCCTGTCATTTTAATAATTTTGGCACTTGATTTCTTCTTAAATAAAGCCCACAGACACAAATGCTTAAACATGTCCACTTATTTTTTATGTAGATAAATATATACAAGTTTTTTTAAATCTGTGATCCAAAGTCATGGTCTCTTCTGATCAATAAATATTAAATCACTTCAAATTTTAAATATATCAATAAAAAATTAAATTTCACATATTGTTATATTAATATGTTTTGAATTTAATTTTATTAATATATTTTACTTAATATTTTAGAGGTACAGCTTAAAAACTTTTCCTACAGCATTGGATGTGATAGGATTAAGTCTAATAAGTATTATTTGAACTTTTAATGTATTGAATTATAAGCTAACGCTAACATTTGATTTTTCTCTCAAAAGTTTAAAGCACAAGCTTTTATTCTCTGTGCTAAAGTTTGTACTGAAATTATTATTTGTAAAACAAAATTAATATTTTCTCTTCAAACATTTTGCCAAAAATTTGGCTTGAAACATATATTACTATAAAAATAGATTGTAAAAACAATGTTTAAATATCTTGAAGACTGATATTATTTTTTCAAAAAATACTTAACAAACATAGCCTGAAAAGTACCGTATTTTAAAATATACACCCTGAAAAATAAACTCGGTTACTTATGTAAAAAACAGATATATAAATTCATATAAATAATTTCACTTCTTTTAATACCTGCCAATAAATAAATGCCCATGGTCCGTGTAATTTTCCAAATGTATCAATAAATTCGGTTTTTGTTTTTGCACGACTTAATTTCTTTAACATAAAAACAGTATCACTGTCATCAGGAGAAATCTGGAAATAAGTGTTATAAAATTACAATAATTTATGCAAAAATTATTATTATATGTCTAATATAGTATAATTATATTCTTATAAATAATAATCATAAATGAAATAAAAAAGTATTTAATCTTTCAAGATTTCAGCATTTTTTTCTATATTATTGATTAAAAATTTTTATTTTTTTTAATAATACATCCACTACACCATAATAAATCAAATATTAATGACAATATCAAATATTAGCAATAAGGTATAAGTATTTATTTCTATAAAATAAAAACACAAGAATGTTAATAGCTAAATAAATTAATAAACAAAGTATAAAAAAATAAATTAAGAAATTCACTCATTAACAAACTTATATACTTTTTAAAATTTCTTTTAAGTTATTGGTACTAAATCAAATGTTTATAAAGTATTTACAGTAGACCCCCCTATAACACGGTAGATACATTCCGTTCTTTATGAAATCGATGTTCTAAGAGTCCTTAAATACATGAGCCAATCACAACCCGGCACATATGCAGTTTACGGACTACAGCTGTTTGAAAGGTTTCCTTCCATAAATTAATTGATTCTAGACTAATTCGACTTAACATTTCCAAAATACGTATAATTTTTTGGGCATAATCCATATAAACTATGCTATAAACAAAAAATTGTAGGATTACTTACCGAGCGAACACCGTTTGACGACACCGCTGCTTAAGCTTGTTTTCGTCGTGGAGCGGTGCATCGAATGGCGCTCACATGCTTCCTGATAAATTATTTTTCTGCAAAAACTTTGCTGAACTTTGGAGACATCATTAATATAAATATAATTTTTATGGCGTTAAATAATAAATGGTTTTTAGTAGGTCCGCTGCTCGTTTAAACTCAACGGTTTGTGCAATATCCGCTATTAGTCTAGATTCAACCAATCCTGTCGCAACACGAGTCGGCGATGACGTTTTACTGAATTATATGAGTCTCTTTTAGCATGTTTATACAAATACGGTCGCAATTTTTTTGCCGTCATATAGGAATCCGAATACTATATGAACCCATTTTATAGAGGGGTCTACTGTATTTATAATTATGGTGTAGAATATTACTAAGATTTATTCAACGAAAGATTCCAGTGTAGAAAAAGTTGATTATGACAAAAAATGATACCAATCTGATTCATTTTTTTTCTAAAATGCAGAACTTGATAAGATATTGTCTTTCCAAATTGTTTATGTGTAATCACTAAAGCAAACAGTTTATCATAGTAGCACATGATTCTATTTGTAATAAATACATGAATAGAAAGAACATTATATCAGTGTTGTTATTTAGAATTATATTCAAATATTTAACATAAAAAATATCCTTCTATTATATCATAAAACTTTGTTATATATATTTCAATTTATACTACTGCAATCAGTTTTAGAATATTTTATTTTGTTAGATACAAATGATAAGACTCGAATGCCGTAGAAACATTTCACTTACAAATCAATATTTTATTGGATGACAGTTTTATTGAGTTTCTTTTTTCTACATTTATTCAAAATGGAATTCAGAAATAAATAAGGCATTTTTAATCTTCTGAAACCGTGTTTTCTAATTTCTTTGATTCACTTAACACAAGATGTGTTACAATTTCAACACTTGGCGATATTCCATCTTTATTTAGTTGATACGGTTGGAGCGTTCCTACAAATTTATAAAATTTGTAGGAACACTCCAACCAAAACCAAAAACAGATGTATAATATTATGCCAGTCCTATGAATATATATGCTTTCAGTGTTGAAAAAGTGCTTATGGTATGTCACGCGAAAAGAATTATTAATTTAATTAAAATAATTTTCTATGTTAAGCTATTATAAGAAAATGAATTTATGTATAAAAATTTTTTGATATTTAGTTGACTGAGGAGGGGCAGTGCCCGAAACGTATTATTGTACTTGTAACCGTATCAACTAAATAGACAACTAAAACGTAAAGACAGAATATCGCCAAGTGTTGAAATTGTAACACATCTTGTATTAAGTGAATCAAATAAATAATCATCATCAAATTTAGTAAAATATTTTGATTTTATTGCTTTTAAACGAGTAAAAATAGTCAGGAAAGCTTAAGCAATCGAAATTATTAAGAAGCAATATCTTTAATTGACTTAGCGGCAGGATAAAAAAAATGATCTTAATCTTGATAAAGTACAGTTACTCCTTCTTAGACTACTGTCTGTGTGTTATGATCAATGGAAATAAATATCTCTTCCACTTAATCTTGATCCGACATCTGCTGACATCGAAATTCCGATAAACTATCACGCATTGACATAACTATAGATGTGTTAGGAGGACATCAGGAATGGGCTGGAAAGCGGCTCTAATCTTTAACTATTTTATAATTTTATATAAATTTCGACAATAGCAATGAGTTATTGCGGGCAGGAAGTGGAATGTTTAACTCATTTGTGATTTAGAGGAGATGGAAGCGAGCGCTGAAGTTCTGTGATACCAAATTGATGCAATTTTATGTCTCCATTGGTGGACTTTTCTTCACGGCTTTTCGGTAATTGAAGGCTGTAAAGTTTAAACTTTATAAGGTTTTATCTGTTTTTTTGATAAAAATAGTTTCAATTTTCAAGGATTTTCTCGGTTGGAAGAATGAGTCGTCCTCATTTATTGTTGGAGATGTCTGAAAGTTAAATTACATGATGTCGCGTAATGCGTTACCGAAGCGATTCTGATCTGATGTGCTAAGTAAGCTCATTTTTCCAAAAACATGAATTATTTCTAGAAAAAAACTTGCAAAATTCGTAACTTTATCGATGCTGTAAAAGCTCCTAGAAAATCTACCGAAAGAATAATTAAAATCCTCGTGAAGAAACAAGTTTTTATGATAAACACTTCTCAAATTTTAATTATAGGTACGGGTTAACTCGTGCAATCGCTCATTTACATGCGTAAGTACTTACTCACCGGTTGTTAACACCTTTTTTCTGTATAATTTGAACATCAGTCAACAGTCGATGTGAATGAATCATGAATCGATAATTAGGTCGTCGATCTTCTGTACCTGTTATTAGTACTCAGAGATGCGAAATTGTTATAAAATAAGTTTTAAAATACAAAACAATAATTGTGCAATGTTAACATCATTTCTATTTGCCGTGCAGAACATAGATCCTCTCTTGCTTCGACAGAATAGGTAGGTCTAGAGCATAGAAAAAGGATCTAAACGCTACAAGTAGATCCTTTACTTTATACACTAGAGTGCAGATTCATTCTCTATGCCTCTGTAGAGCTCAGGTCCTTTCTCTATACTATTATAAATGTATAAAATATAAGAAGCTTATACAGAATTTGGAGAACAGATCCTTCTCTTTATCCTAGTGACGATTTCTACTTATTTTGCTTCTTCAGTTCCTCAGTTTTAATTCCAAATTAAATAAAATAGTAGAAATATTAATATAAATACATAATTAATGTAGATTGTTTAATATATATTTAATTTTAAAAGTTAATCCCTGGGTTATTTACAGAAACAAATACGTTAAATATTTTCGGTATTTGAAACTTAGATTTGTTATTTAAATCATTTATAAAGCAAATAATCAAAATTGATTTTCTTAATTAGTTAATTCAACGTGTATCGCTCTTTTGTATACCTTTAATTCTCATTACGTGCAAAATAATAGGACAAACAACACCAGGTATTTTGTTATACTTGGGTGTATATTTAATCCTGATTTTCCTGATATCACTTGAAGTTAAATACGCCACAGTTTAGGTTTACAGTAAATGGTCTCACTCTTTTAAAGTTATATGAGGCTTTTTATATTATAACTGAGGGTCTCCTGAGTAATATAATTTATTTAGGTTAATTATCTAACATTTTAAATATTATTATGGATTTAATTGGGAATAAAATCATATTAAAGGATTGTATAAAATATGAAAATGTGATGTAAATTTTCATTATTTTATCAATTTTTTTTAATCTGCTAGTTAAATTGTGTGAAAAATTTATTAAGGATTTGGTACAGTTAAGTGTCGGTTAAAAACTGGTACAAAATTTATCAAATCCTTAACTGGAATTAAATCATTTCGATTCTATTTCCTTCTTCAAGTATTGTACCATTAATTTTTCATGATTTAACTTAAATTTTAACAGGAAAAAATTTTTAAAATTGATGTTAAATTAATGAATATGTAATTATCTAGAAAGAAGGAACTATTTTGAATAAATTATGTATTTATGTCGACAAAAAACTTGTTAATTTTCATGCGAAAGTTTTTTTAGTACACTTAGAAATGTTAAGAAGTTATTCACTCGTAAATTAAAAGTACAGTAATATTTAGTAATAAGAATAGCAATATCTATAAACAAAATATTATTATGTTCATTAATAAATTGTAAAATTAATGCAAATTTGTAAAATCTTGCATAAAAGTACATCACCAAAAGCTATTACACGAAACACCAGCACATTAGGGCCGAGCTTTGTCGTCCATTACGTTAAGCTAAGGCCCATTATGGAGTCAATACAACAGGCGGGGATGAGAAACGACGACACGATTCCCATTACCCATAATGAACTATAGCGATAGATGATACGTGACCTTCCATAATCCCACTGTTATAAATGGGCCTGACCTGTAATGAAATAGGCAACACATGTGAGGGATAAAAAATAATGCCTCATTCTCTACTACCCGTTGTAAATTANACCAAAATCTCTCATGCCAAATTCGTAATTTCAACCAAATTTGCTTTTAAACAGGAATATCATTTATGTATAATTCACATTATTCACTGTAGAGATATCCATTAATTACGTACACAGTTTAAGAAAGAGAGGGAGGGTGCGAAAGGTTCATTACTGTACAACAGGCGGGGATGAGAAACGACGACACGATTCCCATTACCCATAATGAACTATAGCGATAGATGATACGTGACCTTCCATAATTCCACTGTTATAAATGGGCCTGACCTGTAATGAAATAGGCAACACATGTGAGGGATAAAAAATAATGCCTCATTCTCTACTACCCGTTGTAAATTATAGTGATCAGGTTCGGATTCGATGCTGTGTGACCCATGATTTTGTCTATTAGGATTGATTAGATTGGATGATCTGCTAAGGGAGATCTTATAAGGTATTTTATGGGAAATTGGCCCCTATTTAGGTGTTAGACGTGTAAAGAAAACCTGAAAACTCTATGAGGCCAGTTCGTTGGCGAGGCGCGAATCCATTGTTCACTAACACTAACCACCCAAGTTTCAGTTTAATGGATTAAAAATAAAAATTTACCAATACTTTATTTTAAAACTTAAGTGTAAAAAAAACAAAATACTTTTAAAACGTTTAAGTGAATTGTTTCAAAAATATCTCGAAGGTCACAAACGATTAACTTAATGCACAGTCGAAGTTACTCCCCCATGATTCCTATGATGGACAGGAATAAAGAACACGAAAAACCAGCATCTCAGGTATGTTAATTAATTAATTAAAAATGTTGTATTTTAAACTTTAAAAATTCTAAATTTTAGTATAAATTTATTTATTTACTCATAAAAATCGGTAAATTTTATTAAAATAAGCGATGATTTTTAGTAAACACGAAAAAAAAATCGAGGAATCAATATTGGGTTAAATTTATAATTTTCTCAATATTAATACAGTCGAACCTCCAATAACGGCAACTTCTATACGACGACCATTTTTCAGGAACGTTTTTAAATGCAATAAAAAATAACCCCCAAACTACGACCATCTCTAAACAACGTCCATTTTTTATGTTCCTATCAATGGCCGTTGTTCAGAAGTTCGACTGTACTTAAAAAAAAGTTCATATTATAAAAATTTAGTAAAATATTTTGATTTTATTGCTTTTAAACGAGTAAAAATAGTCAGGAAAGCTTAAGCAATCGAAATTATTAAGAAGCAATATCTTTAATTGACTTAGCGGCAGGATAAAAAAAATGATCTTAATCTTGATAAAGTACAGTTACTCCTTCTTAGACTACTGTCTGTGTGTTATGATCAATGGAAATAAATATCTCTTCCACTTAATCTTGATCCGACATCTGCTGACATCGAAATTCCGATAAACTATCACGCATTGACATAACTATAGATGTGTTAGGAGGACATCAGGAATGGGCTGGAAAGCGGCTCTAATCTTTAACTATTTTATAATTTTATATAAATTTCGACAATAGCAATGAGTTATTGCGGGCAGGAAGTGGAATGTTTAACTCATTTGTGATTTAGAGGAGATGGAAGCGAGCGCTGAAGTTCTGTGATACCAAATTGATGCAATTTTATGTCTCCATTGGTGGACTTTTCTTCACGGCTTTTCGGTAATTGAAGGCTGTAAAGTTTAAACTTTATAAGGTTTTATCTGTTTTTTTGATAAAAATAGTTTCAATTTTCAAGGATTTTCTCGGTTGGAAGAATGAGTCGTCCTCATTTATTGTTGGAGATGTCTGAAAGTTAAATTACATGATGTCGCGTAATGCGTTACCGAAGCGATTCTGATCTGATGTGCTAAGTAAGCTCATTTTTCCAAAAACATGAATTATTTCTAGAAAAAAACTTGCAAAATTCGTAACTTTATCGATGCTGTAAAAGCTCCTAGAAAATCTACCGAAAGAATAATTAAAATCCTCGNTTTTTTTTAAGTTAATTCTCTTGCTCTTCTCGAGTATGTTTGCAATGGAATTTTCAAGATTAATTCACAAATAATTTAGGAGAAAAATCTTTTTCAAATCTTTCTCATTCCTTTATTGATTGAAAAATGAAGTATGCGAAGTACGAAAACAATTTCGATATTGCTAACAGGCAGACAGGCAGCCCGAAACCAAATAACTATTTAGATGAATTTTCATCGTCTTGAATTTACTTAAAATGACGTTAAATCTAAGAAAATTTTTAAATTCAATTCAAGTTTTTACAGTAAAATGCTTGCTTTTATATAATTATCTAATTAAATTTTGTTAGAAAATTAATAAAGAATAGTTTTAAAAGATAAATATAATTAGGTTTTTTTAATTGTTGTAATCATTTATACAGTTGACCCCCCCATAACACTGTTGATAATTCCGTTTTATATGAATTCCATGTTGTACGAGTCACTTAGATTTTACAAATACGTGTGCCGGGCTGTGAACGGCTCACGTATATGTAAAATTCAAGTAACTCGTACAACGTGGAATTCATATAAAACGGAATAATCAACAGTGTTATAAGGGGGGTTGACTGTATTTGATTTAAATGGATTTATTCTTTTTAGATAATTTGAGTTCTTTGAAAAGAAATTTTTGCAGAATTTCTTGAAAATTTGACTTTTTTAAAAATTACTGAAAATTACTTTCAGTGAATATTCTAAAAACAAACTTTTATTAAATTAAATAAATTAATTGCAATTTCATATGTAACATTATCTTTCCTTGTTTCGTAACTCTTTGACATTTTAACAGACCAAAAGCACATATTATCGATTGATTTTGAAGGAATTAGAGTATCAAATTTAATTTATTAATTGCGAAATATTCATTTTCTAATCATATTACCTTACATTCAGTCACGTAAACAAACAGTATCGAATATTTAGATGAAAATTAATGAGATTTAACTGAAAATCTGTGCATTGTAAATATATTTTTTTGCATTAAAAATTTAATTTTTTTTTAAATTGATGGAAGGAGAATTCTGCTTACATCTTGAAAAGAATCTTCAGCTCTTTAGAATGGTCCACGTCTACCAGTGGCAGAATGGATAAAACCGTTGAACACTGGTCGTGGGTTCGGCCCTCACCACGTGAAGTTTTCCTGCTTTTCTTCACGTGGCTAACACCTAAATTGGGACTAGTACACCATAGAAAGTCTTCCCTACATGAGTCCTCGTCTGCAGATCGCCCTCATGTCGCGGTTTCGCGCCTCACTAACAGGCAGGCCACATGGAATTTTTCGGGTTTCCGGGAATTCTTTACCTGCCAACACTTAAATAGGGACCAGTTATCCCACATAGAAAGTCCTTCTTGGAAGATCGCCCGGCAGATCGTCGAAACGTTGCGTTTCCTTCTATCTATCCTATTTTCTAGAAAGGTAATCTTGACCCGAGCTTAAAGAAATAGACGGCTCGCTTTACGACGATTTTGCAGGAACCACTCCAATAATCTTTTGTGAACATTTTCGCATGGCCCGGGACATCGTTCTTCATTCCTCATTCTTGCAGGTCGAATCCATTGTATGTCAGGTTCATTCTTAATGGGCAAAATATGGCTGCTGAAATCTGTAGAGTATTTACACTATCAATCAATTTACATTAAAAAAAAAAACTTTAGGGCCTTCTATGAACGAGATCCAAGTCAATTGGCTCACGAAGGGATATTCTACTGCATTAAAACCCAAGTTGGAGGAGCAATGTGTCTCGTATATTATGATTCCTCATAACCGGTGTTTAGTGCAATGCAACATACAGGTACTTCAGACTTACTTCATTAACATTCTCGACTTTCCAAGTTACCGTTGATAAGCGGTGATCCTGAAATGCTGTTGGAAAACAGAACATTATTGAAATAAGTCTTGAATCATCTCTTTGTTGCGTTTGAAGAACCACGATTCTGAATTTTGAAACCCTTCTGTCAGCATCAAGCGAATCGATGGCACTTGAAGATCCCTACATTTCGAATATGATTGTTGCAACGTACCATTTTATTTCTTGTTCAGCATCACTCATGAGTAATTAATGTAAATACAGTCGACCCCCTATAACACTGTTGATAATTCCGTTTTATATGAATTCCATGTTGTACGAGTCACTTATATTTTACAAATACGTGAGCCGTTCTCAGGCCAAGCTAAGGCCCATTATGGAGTCAATACAACAGGCGGGGATGAGAAACGACGACACGATTCCCATTACCCATAATGAACTATAGCGATAGATGATTNTCTGTAGAAGATTTACACTATCAATCAATTTACATTAAAAAAAAACTTTAGGGCCTTCTATGAACGAGATCCAAGTCAATTGGCTCTGTTGGCCCATCAACATGATATCTTTTCCTACTGGGGATTTAAACAGGAAAAATTCATTTTCTGTAATATTTTTCCAAAAAACTAATCGAATTATATTTAAATTATTTATAATTTAAATATAATTCATCGTAAAACTTATTATTAAAATGAACGTTTATTCAACGTAGTGGCTCAGATTACGAAGTTAAGGCCTTAGTCTGGAGGACTTAAGATTGATTCCTGGCATTCAACTGTAGGAATTTTACGTGGCAATTTGAACGGATATGTCGGGCCCCGTCCTTCATCACGCAGTCGTCCCCACCGATCTCATTATTGGCCTCAATAAAAGGCCTCTTAATGCCAACAGGGTAGAAAGAGACAAAAATGGACTACCTACAACCTACTCTTTGACCAAAATCTCTCATGCCAAATTCGTAATTTCAACCAAATTTGCTTTTAAACAGGAATATCATTTATGTATAATTCACATTATTCACTGTAGAGATATCCATTAATTACGTACACAGTTTAAGAAAGAGAGGGAGGGTGCGAAAGGTTCATTACTGTACAGGATGGAAAAAGGGAGTCTATATGGCTTTTTTTTAGTGGTATTAGTGGCATACGAATTTGTTCTTATAATCCTACTTAATAGCATGGGAATAAACTTAGAAAATATGTACAGAACTTTTTAAAGTCATTTCTTCAATGTCAGTGGGGTTCATGTACTGTATAGTAATTGTAACTAAAGAGTCTACACATTGAGCTTAAGCAATACAGATCTTAAACAATCACCAGTTTGCCAAGGCCTAAATCCTATTCTATATGTGTGTTGCCTAAATCCTATTCTATATGTGTGTTGCCTATATATAAATGTAATTAAAGGGAAGGGTTTTCCAAAAGTGCATCGTTGTACACAACAAGGAGGGAATGAGTCAAATTGGCTCAAAAACTGTGCACGTAATTAATGGTCGGCTCATGCATATCAAATCTCATTTATTTGAACGTGAATTTACAAATCCACTTTTGGGCCCCGCTCAGATCTAGACCCTAAACAGTTGCCTAGATTGCCAT
The DNA here is from genome assembly GCF_000671375.1 of Centruroides sculpturatus. Classification (NCBI taxonomy): domain Eukaryota; kingdom Metazoa; phylum Arthropoda; class Arachnida; order Scorpiones; family Buthidae; genus Centruroides; species Centruroides sculpturatus. The sequence continues at coordinate 241,718 of NW_019385296.1, read as the reverse complement.
GGTCTAACACTATTCTATTGATATTTATAGCCTATATACACACTATATACCATATGTATAGCTAATTTTCTATTTTTTTTCAGTTAGTAATTAAGCGAAGACATTTAACACACAAATAATTTATATATGTCTTGTGTTACTGTAGCAACTCCATGACAGTCTGTCATAATGTAATTAAATATCACTTAATTACATCACGACAACTTTGGATATTACTATCCCTTTATTTCTGAGAAATTAATAATTCAGTAATAGAATAATCGAATGCTTGGATATAGAAACAAATGTTTAATTAATGAAATATTTTATTATTATTTTTAAATGTAAAATATACAGAATTTTAACGTTTTTATGCCTTTTACAATTAAAAAAAAAACAAAATCAATTTATTAAATTAATTTTAATAATTACTTCTATTTAAACCCACCAGTGGACGAGTGGATAACATCGTTGGTAGTTGGTCGTGGGTTCGCGCCTCGTCAACGGGCTAGACACGTGGAGTTTTCGCGGTTTTCTTCACGTTATAACACCTAAATAGGTGTCAATTTCTCGTAGAAAATCTTCCCGTGAAGCGTGTCGCATTGCCTTATGCAAACAACCAAACTTCAGTTTAAATTAGTTAAATAAAATAATATTACAGTTAATTATTTATTTTTATTCGAAATTGTCGAATATTTTGCAATAAATGATAAATTATCATTTTATTTTTAATTAGGGAAAAATAAGGTAAGAACATTGTATAAATTTCTTCGGCAGTAAACGATGATCTGTAACGTTAATTTAAGTCCCAAGTAAATTTATTCAATCGATTTTTCCAACATCCATCTTTCATGAAAAATCTGGAATTTTTCTTTCTTTCTTTTCTTTTTTTTCAGAAAAAAAACCCCAAAAAAAAAAACACTAAATTTTAGCGATTTTCCCCTCTCTTTCTTGACGATTTTGCAAGCTTGTTCCGCTTTATTTTATGAAAATTACTACTAAATTTCATGAAATTAATCAAGTAGAATTTTTTCCTCTTTCCATTTCTTAGTTTGAAAGTTTTATTTAATTTATTTTCTTTTCTGTCCGTCAGTTTGTCTATACGTGAGCTTCCCCCCCACAAATTACAACGTGCAATTTAATTCCTCAAATTAATGATATTCGATTGATCGGTCCTAATTAATAACCGTGAATTTCCATGAACTTTATGAATTTCATGATAAATGCAACCGTCATATAAAATCGAATCTCGAATGACGGCCACCTCTAAACGGTGGCCATTTCTTTTCAGGAGCGTTGAACGAAAATGCTTAAAAAAATAACCTCCGAACAAAGACCATTTTTTTCTAATGTTCCCGTGGGTGGCCGTTTTTTAGAGGTTTAACTATATTTATAAATTTGGATGCATTTGTAGAGCTTCGCCGTGTTTTCAGTGATTTTTATATTGAACTGGCTATTTTGAAAATTGATAAAAATAAAATAAAATATGAATTATTCAGATTATCGGTCATATTCCTCTAAAATTTCAATATTTTAGAAAATTTTTCGTGTGTCTTTCTTGCGGTACCGGTACGTATCCATTCATTGGTAGCTTTCGCTAAACGTACCGGTACCAACTGACACCCTCGACACTTCCATCTAGCTATTCGCATAACAGGGGGCCAAATATAAACTTTTTTTGGTAGTACCAGAGTTTAGGCATTCAAGATACAATGTGGCACATTTGAAGCCACTCCACGCGTAAATACATTAGATGTTCTTGTACACTTACATAAGTGTAATATGAGGCAATATGAGGCAGAATTCAACTTAAAAAACCTATGCAAATACTTTATCTGAGGATCCGATCAGAACCAGAATCCTTTAGAGCAGTAAGTTAATTCCTATCATCTCGGTCATTTAGTCGTCCAAAGCGAATTAAATGATAATAAGTTTTTCAAGTAGCCCTCAAGTTTTAAAACTCTTTCCGCCCTGTGGCCACCAACAGGGTCTTATTTTAGCAAGCCGTTATGGATTCGGCCAGGCCAATAATAAGGTGGCCGGGTGGCAAAAGAGGAGACCCGACTCCCCGAAAAATTTCTATGGTTTTTTTTCGATACCGGGTCCCCCAGAGTGGTTGTCTTCCACCTTAACTGCTCGGCCATAACTATTCCTCAATTATTATAACGAAACAGAAGCGATGTGTGTATATAAATGCGCTTTTATTCCACGTCAGAAATTGTACTTTAGATGAATTAGAGCAGATCTTTTTATGCAAATGATGATAATCGAAGCGAACTTATTTTCATTCAGTACAAATTCATCCACGTTCCGCTAGAATGAAACATTTTTAAATCGCTTCGCATAGCGAAAACGAAGTTAATCAAGCTGAGAATATGAAAGAAAGAAATCATTTCTTTGCATTTTTAATTATTATGGGTTGTTAATAGGATATGTGTATGCTGAAACAGCGAGAAAAAAATATTTAGATTTGAAAACATAGCGCTGAATTCTTAATGAAATCGGACCATTGAAAATTGTAGACCTATAAATTCCCGCTCTTGTCCGTCTGTCTGTTTATCCTTAATCTCGAGATCGGTGTTAGATGAAAGTCGAGATCAGAAAAATGTTTTAAATTAAATTAATTAAAAATTATAGCCCGGCATTGTGACGATGTCACAATGCCGGACTGCACAATGCAATAATTTCTGCTCGTTATTATTTATTTTTTAATCGATTTTTAGATATTTCTTCTAAAAGCAAGAAATTTATTATTTATTATATTTTTTTACTATAGACTTTCTTCCATTTTTAATTATGTCTTTTACTAGTTTTTCGATATTTTTTCCATTAAAAAATCGATTAATTTATTTCTAATTCGTAAGATTTATCTAAAAAAATATTTTATTTATAATTTTCTTTCCCTTTTTTGTGCTTCTGAGTGCTTATTAGAGCGTAGGCAGATACATTTAATCGATCTAAAAAAATATAATACTGTATTTAATCAACATTTAATTCAGTTCTTCGTTACTTTATGTTCTCAAAGATATAAATTTCAGAAACTTTTTAAATTTTTTTCCTCCCAGTAGTACTAAGAGAGTCTTTTTTTCATGCTCATCGTTGATTCGTTCAGGTCCACAATAGGGTAGTCGCGTGGTGAATGACAAAACTCGACATATCCGAGTCAATCTACCCACGAAAATTTCAGCCAATAAGCACTAAATTTACTATTACTCTTATATCAGTATCGTGCGTGCTAAATTAGCATTTCACTTTATTCATTATCGTCCATTTCCACGAAGAACTGGATGGAGTACTCAAAGTATTGTTCCGTCAAGTTGTAAATATCATTTAAACTCATTTTAATTTATGTTTTTGCAATTTAAAAGGACATTCACACCAATTTAACTTAATTATCCAATAATTTCAGTCCAGCTAAGTATTAATATAGCGCTTAGAATATGATGCTTACAATGGAAATCAATCGTAGTCAAGAATGGTTCGTTGGGATAAAAATGGTCCTCTTAAAACACTTTATACTTGGTTTGGTTTTTATAGGACAAATGGCTGAACGCTTCCTGACAGTTCTTTTATGGGAAACTGGCCCCTATTAGATGTTACAAATGTGAATAAAACCCAAAAACTCTACGTGGTCAGCCTATTGCTATAGCGCGAAGCCAAAACCAACTGCCAATGTTTAGTGGTTTTATACAGTAGTGGGCCTTCATACGAGAAAAAGCAAGGTGAGGCTGGAAGTGTAAGAAGTTGAAAGAATTGGATCAATAACGAATGACAGAGAAGCTGTTAGCCTGATATCGTGTGCGCATTTTATACGGCATTCCCATTGGAGTAACACAAATAATTAACAGCAGAATTATAATTAAAATATTCTTCATTAATAATGTAAAAATTTCTTTGAGCTTTAAATTGCAATATAAGTCATGATGCAACTCTCAGATTATTAATTTTAACAAAGCATGTAAATACAGGACAAAGTTGAGTTCGAGAGTGTCTCGCATCTTCAAAACACCGAAAAACGAAGAAATCTTTTCAATATTAATATACATATATAGAAATAATGATGATAAAGCACAGATTGTGATGTGATGTATCGCTTCCATCATTAAAAATCGATGATGAAAGTGATCCATGAAGGTTCTAGTTAATAAAATAATGGATCACAAAATTCATTCAATTGTACCGCTTTAGTCACTAGAATCCTGGACAGATGGCTTAACATTAGGGAGACCCAGGATCAATCTGGGTGGCCTAAGAATGTTTTCGTGGACGGTTTCTCCCGGATATAAAGCCACGATATGTATGGGTTAAATTAGTTTTTCTATCTCCATAATTAAATATATCAGTTATTAACCAAAGTAGCTCCAATGTGGGCCTGACTGAACCCATAACGGATTTCATAAAAGGCCCTCTTAGGGACCACAGTTTAGTAAAAACAAGAAATTTAAAAACAAAGTAGAAAATTAAGTCTAAATTAAAATTTCAAAGAATTATTACTTGATGATGATTATGATGAAAGCCTACTTTAATTGTTACTTAATAATGTAGCCTATTATTTTTATTAAATACATAAGTTAAAAATCTTGTCGTTGTCATAAAAATATAATTAGGCATTATCATATTATATTACCCATTAAATTAAGGTAGCTATATAAGGACGATGCCCTAAATATGTCTATTCAGTATTATAGTTTATATATATTGAAGGGAATTTTCAGAACTTATACAAAATTTGCAGTGAAACCCGTAATTCATGCCCTTATTCTGTCCTTTTGCAGGGCACTCGTGTTTTTTTTTTATACATATTGTGCTGAGGGAAAATACGCGCTTTTGTCTTTAAATTGCAATTTCTATCCAAAAAATAAATTCACCAAACATATAAACGTCAGTCGAGAAGTCTTTTGCGATGGAAAATGGTGTCAGAATTTAAATTTGGGCTAAAAATATCGAAAGAACATTTACCGCCCTCTGTTGATAAAAAATTCAACTAGTGATGTTTTAAAATTTAACACTAAAAAATGTCTTTTATAGAAATATACAGAGAGAAAAAAATTGTTTACATTTAATTTTAAAAAGTTGATAAATTTTTAATCGCCTCTTTTAGCAAAATAACAGCGCAGGTACGCACAATTTCCAATCTGTATGTTAAAGTAACTGAATCACGCAACACGGCAAAAATAGGTCAAAGAACACACTGGATTTAATATTCACCAATAACTCGGTAGAGAGAGAAAAAAAATCACTGCAGCCACTTCTAATTGTTTCTCGTGTTATTAAAATCGCGGCAAGGATGCATAAAACGTTTTATCGATCGGTAAAGTTACCAGTTTTCCGTCCACATCATTTATCGATTCGATTTGGAACTCTTCCAAACCACGTGATTACGAAGCGGA
>NW_019385296.1:151861-231798 GCF_000671375.1 Centruroides sculpturatus | reverse complement strand
GTTCTGATTCGTCTGTGATAGAAAAAAACAATTACCATCAACATTGTTGGTTTGTTGTTTAAAATACAAAATATCTACAGTATTATTGATATTTGTACAGCTATATTGTATAAAAAAAAGTTACTATAAGTGGAAAATAAAGAATATATATTACTATATAAATAAAGTATATATATAAAATATATATTAAAATTTGACAAAATTATTTCTGAATTACAGAACTCTCCAAATTATAAAATTGGAGGAATCAATTGTTTTGTTTTCATGAAATGTTTTAAGATCGTTCACATCTCATTATCAGATTGAACACAACTAATTTCTTTGTATGTTTGAATAATTTTGAACATACAATGAATTTCTTTGTATGTTCTAGGTCAGGGGTGGCCAACAGTTTTTGCTCCCTGGCCGAATTGGAAAGAAAACTTTTTTGTTGGGCTAAACCAGAGGCTGCCCTAGCAAGATTTTGAGGTGGTGCAAGATCTCATTCTGGTGTCACCCTGTAGAGACGAAATTGTACATAGAGATTACAGATATCCAATTTTTACATTATTATGCATTATCAACATTCTACACTGTACTTAAGAGCATTGTAATGGAGCATTAACTCTAAACACACAGTTAGTTGTTGACCTTTTTTTTTATTTTTAGGCATCAGACTTTTTCGTCGAGATATTCGGACTTAAGTAGCTAATACTGAAAGATTAATCACGGGCCGCATAAATTCATTAGATGGGCCGTATGTTGGCCATGCCTGTTCTAGGTGCAAAACTGTTAAGTATTCAATCTGATGATATAGGAAAGGTGTCAAGAAATGTTTAATTGAAAATAAATAGTTGTGTAGTAATTCTTTAAGTTATGAAATCTTTAAAATTCGAGTGAATTTGAGCCTTTGCTGATTCGTCTTTAAGACAAATTTGTACTGAAGACAGGTGAATGCAGTTAGAAAGTGAATGAATTTTAAAGATCTCATTCCAACATTTCTAAATTAAACATCATCAATATTAAATTTGTGACATTTTTAGAATTCATAACTAACATGTGCCATTTAATTTACTTATAAAAACTATTTTTTAACTGAATGAACTTATTAAAAATCAAAACTAATTTTCTGTTTAATTGTTGAAATTCTTTAAACTTCTCACAAGAAAAATTTGGATATTAATAATAATAATAATTTGTAAATTCAACATGTTGTTATTGTTCAAGTAAAAAGAAATTTAATTACTTTTTGATTTAACATTATATAAATTATCTTCTCCTCCTCCTCTTCTACATCTTACTTTCGTATTGACAGAAATTACATTTTAATTAAACACATTTTACGTATTTGTAATTAAGAAACTGGTAGTAAAACATTTTGTTGTGCGTGAGGAATGCATAGTTTCAAACATTATATGTCTTAAGGTAACAGACCGCTTCAAATGTCAGCCATTAAAAATAAAAAGAAATGCTAATTCAACAGTACACAAAATCAAACTGAAACGAGATGTTACTACTACACAAGAAATTCAAAATAATCAAATATATAGCATGTATATATATTAAAAATGCTTTGCAAACTTATCATAAAAAGGCAAACATATTAATAATCATACAAACAAAAACTTAATTTCTTTTAATAACTTTTTAACTGTAACTTTATATGTATGAATTGTCGCTCTCTATACAATCATTCAGTCTAAAAAATTTATATTAAAACATTACAATCTGGAATGAAATTTCAATCTGTTGGATAATTTTTGTTAAACAGAATTATCATCATCAATTGTAAGGAGATTTATCTTTGTTTTTTAATAAATGTATATTAAATAATATTATATATATATAAAGTAAAATATTTTTGTATTATACAGTTAGTTATATATGTATATAACTTCGGCCATAAGGTAAGGATTACCATTACTTCCGATGCAACCGTGTCTATAAATGTTGCCATTTATATCATATAAACTGCATATATATATATCACACAAAATTCCAACGTATATATTTCGACTGCATTAGAATATTTTATTTACAACGGAATCTAAAATTCCTTGCAATAAAAACCCAAATGAGAAAATCTTACTGGCTGATAATGGGCAATTTTTCAAAAATCACAAGTATTTAAATACAGAATTCATTTTTAGAAATATATATCCGAGATGGTACGGTGATACTTTTTGCAAAAGCCATGTTAAAGGTTAATAGCTTTTTTCTTTTTGGTTCCGTCTTTAAACATTTCAAGCAAAATTTTAGGTAAATGAAAAATAAAATTCTTGCCATTCTGTCAAAGTTCTCCTAAACTTAAGGAGCTGTTCGTGTGATGATTGTGAAAAATTAAACAAAATGATTAAAATGCTTGCTGCTTCATCAGTTCTTCAGCAAAACTATAAAAGGAAACATTTGTTGTTATAATAAAAATATTAATGACAACAAAAATAAAAATAAACCTTTGATTTAATGAATTAACACACAACAAATATTTATTAAAGCTCGAGTCTCAATGTATGCATAATCATCATATAAATAGCTTCATTTACATGATGATTTTTGCAATTATACGTTGAAATTGACTATTCTGTAAATATTTTGAATTGAAACAAATCATTTTCAATGCTATAAACTTTTTAATTAATTCACTGTATAAATTAGCAAAACTTAAATACATTACAGCAACAAACTATGAAGTTATGAGAACCCAGCATTTTTGATCATCAATTGCTATTACATGAAAATCCATTAAATCAAAGATTTTCCACATAAAAAAATTAAGCAATATAAAGTAACTACAGTGGTACCTCAGGATACAAAATTAATCTGTTCCGAAACTGAGATCGTATTATGAAAATGTCGTAAGGTGAATCATTTTTCCCCATACGATTATATGTAAAACCAAATAATTCATTCCAACACGAAAAATATACTCAAATTCAAGCTAAGTAATACATNAAATATTTTATTTATAATTTTCTTTCCCTTTTTTGTGCTTCTGAGTGCTTATTAGAGCGTGGGCAGATACATTTAATCGATCTAAAAAAATATAATACTGTATTTAATCAACATTTAATTCAGTTCTTCGTTACTTTATGTTCTCAAAGATATAAATTTCAGAAACTTTTTAAATTTTTTTCCTCCCAGTAGTACTAAGAGAGTCTTTTTTTCATGCTCATCGTTGATTCGTTCAGGTCCACAATAGGGTAGTCGCGTGGTGAATGACAAAACTCGACATATCCGAGTCAATCTACCCACGAAAATTTCAGCCAATAAGCACTAAATTTACTATTACTCTTATATCAGTATCGTGCGTGCTAAATTAGCATTTCACTTTATTCATTATCGTCCATTTCCACGAAGAACTGGATGGAGTACTCAAAGTATTGTTCCGTCAAGTTGTAAATATCATTTAAACTCATTTTAATTTATGTTTTTGCAATTTAAAAGGACATTCACACCAATTTAACTTAATTATCCAATAATTTCAGTCCAGCTAAGTATTAATATAGCGCTTAGAATATGATGCTTACAATGGAAATCAATCGTAGTCAAGAATGGTTCGTTGGGATAAAAATGGTCCTCTTAAAACACTTTATACTTGGTTTGGTTTTTATAGGACAAATGGCTGAACGCTTCCTGACAGTTCTTTTATGGGAAACTGGCCCCTATTAGATGTTACAAATGTGAATAAAACCCAAAAACTCCACGTGGTCAGCCTATTGCTATAGCGCGAAGCCAAAACCAACTGCCAATGTTTAGTGGTTTTATACAGTAGTGGGCCTTCATACGAGAAAAAGCAAGGTGAGGCTGGAAGTGTAAGAAGTTGAAAGAATTGGATCAATAACGAATGACAGAGAAGCTGTTAGCCTGATATCGTGTGCGCATTTTATACGGCATTCCCATTGGAGTAACACAAATAATTAACAGCAGAATTATAATTAAAATATTCTTCATTAATAATGTAAAAATTTCTTTGAGCTTTAAATTGCAATATAAGTCATGATGCAACTCTCAGATTATTAATTTTAACAAAGCATGTAAATACAGGACAAAGTTGAGTTCGAGAGTGTCTCGCATCTTCAAAACACCGAAAAACGAAGAAATCTTTTCAATATTAATATACATATATAGAAATAATGATGATAAAGCACAGATTGTGATGTGATGTATCGCTTCCATCATTAAAAATCGATGATGAAAGTGATCCATGAAGGTTCTAGTTAATAAAATAATGGATCACAAAATTCATTCAATTGTACCGCTTTAGTCACTAGAATCCTGGACAGATGGCTTAACATTAGGGAGACCCAGGATCAATCTGGGTGGCCTAAGAATGTTTTCGTGGACGGTTTCTCCCGGATATAAAGCCACGATATGTATGGGTTAAATTAGTTTTTCTATCTCCATAATTAAATATATCAGTTATTAACCAAAGTAGCTCCAATGTGGGCCTGACTGAACCCATAACGGGTTTCATAAAAGGCCCTCTTAGGGACCACAGTTTAGTAAAAACAAGAAATTTAAAAACAAAGTAGAAAATTAAGTCTAAATTAAAATTTCAAAGAATTATTACTTGATGATGATTATGATGAAAGCCTACTTTAATTGTTACTTAATAATGTAGCCTATTATTTTTATTAAATACATAAGTTAAAAATCTTGTCGTTGTCATAAAAATATAATTAGGCATTATCATATTATATTACCCATTAAATTAAGGTAGCTATATAAGGACGATGCCCTAAATATGTCTATTCAGTATTATAGTTTATATATATTGAAGGGAATTTTCAGAACTTATACAAAATTTGCAGTGAAACCCGTAATTCATGCCCTTATTCTGTCCTTTTGCAGGGCACTCGTGTTTTTTTTTTTATACATATTGTGCTGAGGGAAAATACGCGCTTTTGTCTTTAAATTGCAATTTCTATCCAAAAAATAAATTCACCAAACATATAAACGTCAGTCGAGAAGTCTTTTGCGATGGAAAATGGTGTCAGAATTTAAATTTGGGCTAAAAATATCGAAAGAACATTTACCGCCCTCTGTTGATAAAAAATTCAACTAGTGATGTTTTAAAATTTAACACTAAAAAATGTCTTTTATAGAAATATACAGAGAGAAAAAAATTGTTTACATTTAATTTTAAAAAGTTGATAAATTTTTAATCGCCTCTTTTAGCAAAATAACAGCGCAGGTACGCACAATTTCCAATCTGTATGTTAAAGTAACTGAATCACGCAACACGGCAAAAATAGGTCAAAGAACACACTGGATTTAATATTCACCAATAACTCGGTAGAGAGAGAAAAAAAATCACTGCAGCCACTTCTAATTGTTTCTCGTGTTATTAAAATCGCGGCAAGGATGCATAAAACGTTTTATCGATCGGTAAAGTTACCAGTTTTCCGTCCACATCATTTATCGATTCGATTTGGAACTTTTCCAAACCACGTGATTACGGAGTGACGTAGATAATCGAGTCGCAATTTTAACGGTCGTTTTTTATTCTTGTGACTACTACTGACGGCGCTACAGTCGATTTATAAATTCAAATTGGATTCTGGTGTTATCGTCTCGTCTTTGGTTATCTTTTTTATGAATGGTCACTTTTTTATTTCATTGGGCTGCAATTTGAAAAAATTGTAACCTATAAATTCCCAATGTCGTCCGTCCGTCCGTCTTTCCTTAATCTCGAGAACGGAGTTACTCGTAGATAGATTAAATTAAAGACGAGCCCCCCGATTTTTACATTTTTGTACTCAGGGACCTTGGAACGTCGAGAAATACCAAAAAAATTGGGTTTATTCTATATATATATATATATATATTGATGTTAGTGTGTGGGGGGACCACGATGTTGTTCACTCAATTTGAAGCTTAACTCCTGTGCTTTTAGTCGAAAATTTTTTAAATTTGGCAGGGAGGTCTGTATATTTATTAGGAGAATTGATGCTATTCAATTCCCCTAATGTTTTTTCTCCCAGTATTTCTTCTCGTGATTAATGCACGTGTTCTTTGCCTTAAAACTTTCCAATTGCTGTCATAAAACCAGCAAAACTTATTGTGATTCATTGGTTAATTAAACATATATTTCGCAACCTATCATACATGTATTCTGAACTTTAGCTATTGTGATGTGGGGCTACAAATGAAGAATTCGATACGCTCAATAATAGTTTTAATTGTTATTGATATGTTAACGTATCCTGAAGATAATTACAGTACAATTGTGAATTGGCTTTCATTTTAAACGTAGTAGTTTCTAAAATAACAAACCGGAATTACAACTGCAATTTGCATGATTTTTTTTTTGTTTTATATCAGGAAAATTTAAATTGCAATTGTTCAATTCGGACATGCACACAAACGTGGAGAAATGCAAGTCTGTCAGACGGAATTTATAGTTAAACTGGGTGATGTTTTCCGCGATTATTGATGTTTATAGGTTAGAAAGAAACCAAACAAATGCGTCAAAACTATGGAGGAGGAGGATAGAAGGGCAATTCGATATTTGTACAGTTAAACTTTACTGTACGTCCACTCAATAATTACACACAAGAAAAAAATGTCTAATACAAAAAGTACATGGAAATTTGATATTTATAAAATGCCAAGCAATTTAGCTGCAAGACAGCCGACATTTTAAGTATAAAAATTACACTGCAAAGTGTAGCCATTTTACATTCGACTGTTTCCACTGTAATCCTGCTTATAGTCCTTGTGATTATACCGTAAACGTTATAATTGCAGCATATATCAGTGACTTTTACCTAAGTCATCATTTCGTCTAGATTTATCTACGCCATCTTAATTACGAAACAAAGGTTCTTCGTGTTTAATCTTCGTCCAGAACTACAGGACATATATATATTAGCATACAACCTAATTACAATGTGTATTAAACGTCAATCTGACGTCACTTCATGATTTTAAACAAAGAGCTAGTATAGAAATGTCGTCACATTGACGTCAGTGTGTATGCATAAGCGAAAACAAATGGAATTATCTTGAATACAAGTAGTATAAGTTCTCGTTTATTGGAATTAATAGAATTTAAAAATTGCTGATTTACATTTAAAACATTTTTAACACCTAAAATAAGTTAACAATATTAAAAAATATATGAAGTAAACACTGATCTGTACTATAGAATAGGGGATATCATCAAAAAAAGCTAAAGTTTATCACCAAATTACAGATTAAAATCAATAGCCTTCATCTTTCATCTCAATTTATATTGTTATTAGACAGTTTGCCCTATAACATTCATCATAGATGTTATTCATGCATCTTTCTCTAACATATAATTAAATCCTTGTCATGATTCTGCAACTGACTGTATAATTAAAGATGTGTTTGTACTATAAATTTGTCTTCCCACTTGGTAGATTTACTTTCTATAGTATAAAATTATTTTTAAATTAAGGATTTGTCTTTATCATTTATTCCAACTAAAATATTTTCTTTTTTTGAGGACAAACACTAGAGTAAATTCTATGTAAAGTTTTAATTTCATATCAATTTCAGGTATGTCCTTGAGAATATATACTACTACTATAGAAGTTAATGAGGTTTCCATTTCTAAACATCCACAAATATGGGACATGAATACAATTGAAGGGTATAATGTCCACACCAGGGAAGGGTATATGTAAAAACTTTGTGACAGATTGCGATGGGATGTGGTATCAGGGAAATTTTTGAGAATCTTTGGGATGCCATCATTCTACTGTTTGAAATAATTTTATCAAAATCATTACATAAAAGTGATTTTGATCAATGATCATGCAAAGTTCTATTTATGTAAATGGTTGCACTTTGGAACATGACTGTCATGATTAAAACAGGATGAATAAATGATGTTGATAGTCCAGTGTTTTAGTAACAACTCTTCATGTTCCAAAAAGCATAGTTGCATTTTAGTAGAAATGCTGTACTAAATATGATTAAAAATTGCAGTCCTGCATTATGATGATATCACAATAAATAATTGCTCATTTTGTAATACATATTAAACTTTCCATTATAAATTACAGTATAAAATACTAAAGATAGTAAAGTATTTGGCTTACAGGTTTGGCTTGGATAGTTGGGGTTCTACTGCATTTATTTTTCAAATTCAAGCTTTCTACCTGACAGAGGACCATTTAATATTTGTTTGTTAATTTACATAAAAAATATTTTGGATACATACAGATTACATTCTTCTTTTATATTATGAGAAAATTAATGTACAAGAATAAATTTGTTCTGCCAAATTTAATTTCAGTAAGACTAATAATTACAGTAGATTTAAAAATTTCATACTTTTGCAACAGGTAGGATTTTTACAAGGTATCTGCATCCCTTGTTATGATTTACTACAAAAATTAGTTCCTGAAACAAGACTAATGCTGGACGGTTGTCAGTAAGTATTATTATTATTATTATTATGCAAGTTTTTATTAGTAAAAACAGTTTTAATAAAAATAAATCCTTCTTCCTTTAGAAAAAATCTTCAAAAGTGGCAAGAATTAGCCAACCAGCAAGAAAATAAGTAAATTAATGTGGTTTTTGTTTTCATACTTTGGCATATAAATGGATGAATATCTGTTTAATTTATTGTTAAGTAAATCTTTTGTATGATTGAAGAATGGTACAAAGCCAAATCGTAATCCAAAAATGGCATTTATAAAATATTTAAAACTACAAATAGCCAAATGATATAATGATATTTGGAGTAATGCATAGAGAATAAGCAAATTATTGTATGAATCTCATATCTGCTAATGTACATGCTGTTAATTTGCCGGAATTTGAGGAGTCCGAAAAAGTATACATACTCTTGTTACTATAAGAAAAACAGACCATGCAACTGATAAAGAATAATAATTATTTTAATTTGTTGTGGCGACAGTCCTCGGATTAAAATCTATTTTTATAATAAATAAATAATATATTTATTATAAGTGTCTGTAAGGCAAATTTTATAGCAGTGCCTGAAAATATGAGATTTTGAATGCTGTATGGATGAAGTAAGAAAACAATCAACTTTCTACATAAAAGCATGCCAGGGGCAGTTATTGTGATTTAAATACTACATTTTAATGACAACAATCATGTTAAATGCTCCCAATAGACATCTTAGTTGGACTGTCTTTGTCTTCTGATCAATTTGGGATGTCTTAAATGGTTTTAAATCTATTTATCGAATGATCGTGTAATTATTTTTTAAGCTGTTATGAATATGTTACATAATCATTTGTATTATATGAAGTACATTGTAAATGTCTGTACAATTGTTCTGATTCGTCTGTGATAGAAAAAAACAATTACCATCAACATTGTTGGTTTGTTGTTTAAAATACAAAATATCTACAGTATTATTGATATTTGTACAGCTATATTGTATAAAAAAAAGTTACTATAAGTGGAAAATAAAGAATATATATTACTATATAAATAAAGTATATATATAAAATATATATTAAAATTTGACAAAATTATTTCTGAATTACAGAACTCTCCAAATTATAAAATTGGAGGAATCAATTGTTTGTTTTCATGAAATGTTTTAAGATCGTTCACATCTCATTATCAGATTGAACACAACTAATTTCTTTGTATGTTTGAATAATTTTGAACATACAATGAATTTCTTTGTATGTTCTAGGTCAGGGGTGGCCAACAGTTTTTGCTCCCTGGCCGAATTGGAAAGAAAACTTTTTTGTTGGGCTAAACCAGAGGCTGCCCTAGCAAGATTTTGAGGTGGTGCAAGATCTCATTCTGGTGTCACCCTGTAGAGACGAAATTGTACATAGAGATTACAGATATCCAATTTTTACATTATTATGCATTATCAACATTCTACACTGTACTTAAGAGCATTGTAATGGAGCATTAACTCTAAACACACAGTTAGTTGTTGACCTTTTTTTTTATTTTTAGGCATCAGACTTTTTCGTCGAGATATTCGGACTTAAGTAGCTAATACTGAAAGATTAATCACGGGCCGCATAAATTCATTAGATGGGCCGTATGTTGGCCATGCCTGTTCTAGGTGCAAAACTGTTAAGTATTCAATCTGATGATATAGGAAAGGTGTCAAGAAATGTTTAATTGAAAATAAATAGTTGTGTAGTAATTCTTTAAGTTATGAAATCTTTAAAATTCGAGTGAATTTGAGCCTTTGCTGATTCGTCTTTAAGACAAATTTGTACTGAAGACAGGTGAATGCAGTTAGAAAGTGAATGAATTTTAAAGATCTCATTCCAACATTTCTAAATTAAACATCATCAATATTAAATTTGTGACATTTTTAGAATTCATAACTAACATGTGCCATTTAATTTACTTATAAAAACTATTTTTTAACTGAATGAACTTATTAAAAATCAAAACTAATTTTCTGTTTAATTGTTGAAATTCTTTAAACTTCTCACAAGAAAAATTTGGATATTAATAATAATAATAATTTGTAAATTCAACATGTTGTTATTGTTCAAGTAAAAAGAAATTTAATTACTTTTTGATTTAACATTATATAAATTATCTTCTCCTCCTCCTCTTCTACATCTTACTTTCGTATTGACAGAAATTACATTTTAATTAAACACATTTTACGTATTTGTAATTAAGAAACTGGTAGTAAAACATTTTGTTGTGCGTGAGGAATGCATAGTTTCAAACATTATATGTCTTAAGGTAACAGACCGCTTCAAATGTCAGCCATTAAAAATAAAAAGAAATGCTAATTCAACAGTACACAAAATCAAACTGAAACGAGATGTTACTACTACACAAGAAATTCAAAATAATCAAATATATAGCATGTATATATATTAAAAATGCTTTGCAAACTTATCATAAAAAGGCAAACATATTAATAATCATACAAACAAAAACTTAATTTCTTTTAATAACTTTTTAACTGTAACTTTATATGTATGAATTGTCGCTCTCTATACAATCATTCAGTCTAAAAAATTTATATTAAAACATTACAATCTGGAATGAAATTTCAATCTGTTGGATAATTTTTGTTAAACAGAATTATCATCATCAATTGTAAGGAGATTTATCTTTGTTTTTTAATAAATGTATATTAAATAATATTATATATATATAAAGTAAAATATTTTTGTATTATACAGTTAGTTATATATGTATATAACTTCGGCCATAAGGTAAGGATTACCATTACTTCCGATGCAACCGTGTCTATAAATGTTGCCATTTATATCATATAAACTGCATATATATATATCACACAAAATTCCAACGTATATATTTTGACTGCATTAGAATATTTTATTTACAACGGAATCTAAAATTCCTTGCAATAAAAACCCAAATGAGAAAATCTTACTGGCTGATAATGGGCAATTTTTCAAAAATCACAAGTATTTAAATACAGAATTCATTTTTAGAAATATATATCCGAGATGGTACGGTGATACTTTTTGCAAAAGCCATGTTAAAGGTTAATAGCTTTTTTCTTTTTGGTTCCGTCTTTAAACATTTCAAGCAAAATTTTAGGTAAATGAAAAATAAAATTCTTGCCATTCTGTCAAAGTTCTCCTAAACTTAAGGAGCTGTTCGTGTGATGATTGTGAAAAATTAAACAAAATGATTAAAATGCTTGCTGCTTCATCAGTTCTTCAGCAAAACTATAAAAGGAAACATTTGTTGTTATAATAAAAATATTAATGACAACAAAAATAAAAATAAACCTTTGATTTAATGAATTAACACACAACAAATATTTATTAAAGCTCGAGTCTCAATGTATGCATAATCATCATATAAATAGCTTCATTTACATGATGATTTTTGCAATTATACGTTGAAATTGACTATTCTGTAAATATTTTGAATTGAAACAAATCATTTTCAATGCTATAAACTTTTTAATTAATTCACTGTATAAATTAGCAAAACTTAAATACATTACAGCAACAAACTATGAAGTTATGAGAACCCAGCATTTTTGATCATCAATTGCTATTACATGAAAATCCATTAAATCAAAGATTTTCCACATAAAAAAATTAAGCAATATAAAGTAACTACAGTGGTACCTCAGGATACAAAATTAATCTGTTCCGAAACTGAGATCGTATCATGAAAATGTCGTAAGGTGAATCATTTTTCCCCATACGATTATATGTAAAACCAAATAATTCATTCCAACACGAAAAATATACTCAAATTCAAGCTAAGTAATACATTAAAAAAAATAACTATAGTAAGGAAAACACTGAAAAATGCATTTTGTAGTTGTAAATGTATAAATAACCATAATAGAATAATAATTGATTAAAAAAATGTAGTTTTATTTGCACTTTACCTCTGAGGATAGACGACGGTGGAGGTGTAAACTGGTGGCAAAAGAGAGGGAGAAGTGAAATGATACTAAAACTTAACTTACGTAACAATGTGACAATAACTTAAAAATAACTTAGAAGAGATAAAAAAATTATTATTGTTTTATATATATTTTAATTTTTATTCACTGCTTTTTGCTTTCTTTCTTCACTTCCACCAGCACTTTCACTGGATAGAGGTCGCTTGGTAAAATATCTATGCATAGAGGTTTGGCTTTGCCCACTTTTTAAAATGTTTCTAAAATGACTTAGGCAAATGTCATTACTCCGAGTGGCAATACTGCCAGTGTGAACCTTTTCGGGATGTTTCTTTTCAATAAAATCAGTCACTTTCTGATAATACCTCAAGATTTCCTTTATCGAGATCCTTCCACGACGAAGCAAACATGTGGACTGAGACCAATGAATAGAAGTGAATAAAAAATGGCGCTGCGAATTAATGTAATGTCATGTGGTGAGTTTTTGTTCGTATCGTGGAGCAAAAATATGTTTGATTTTCATGTCGTATCCTGAAAATTTCGTATGATGGGGCATTCGTATCCTGAGGTACCACTGTATTTAAATCATACATAAAATTACAAAGAGAAAATAAATTTATTTTAATTTTTACTTTATCTATTAAAACAACTTCACTTAAAATTTACTACTATACTCCTTTAGTTGTAGAAACCAAAAAATGAACATTCTGTTATTTGTGTGTAAACTTTGTTCATTATTTTTTGAATCACTGAACATATTTTCTTATTTTAAAATAGGAAAAAATTATTTTAATATGAAAGTAGACATATGGTTGGAATATTGAAAAATGGGGAGGTAAATATTTTATAATTTTAGTAGATGTGTGATTGTAAATTGTAAAATTAATGTAGTTATTGCATATTTACTAGTGTAGAAAAAGTATTTATGCCTTGTTTAGCTTGTATGGAAGAAAGCCCAATGAGGAGAGAAATATTTTAATTTCTGAAATGCATCTGGAAAAAATAAAGTTGTTGAATGGCTAGTAATTATGGAGTCTGTGGATTTGATAATTCCTAGAAAAGAACAGTGTTTGAACAGGTTATGTATTAAAGAAACAGAATAGAAGCAGAGGATAAATTATTTAACATATTTAGATTAATCTACATTATACAGGATGGCAAAAAAAGCACATACAACTTTAACTGAAAGTTTCTCTGTAAGAAATAAAAATCAGAAATACTTAGTTTAAGTTATATATTAAGGCAACTCTACATATTTGGTATTTTCTGATTGCTAAATAATTGTCTTTTGATAAAGTGTCTGTCATGTGGCAAGCACATGCACACACATACACACACATGCTTATTTGCCAAGCATTGATTCATTGTGGGAATTATCAAATGTTTGTCCAAGATTTGTTTCCTTTCGTTCAGCATAATATATCAATGAGGAGTGGAAAATGGCAAATACCAAATATTTGTCAAGTGAAGTCACGAGTAAATCATCCACACTACTTGGTACTGGCCAAATGTTTGTTCAGCATTTGGGAAATATGGAATGTGTGGAGCTGACTTTATTGCAACTACTACTCCTAAGTGTGAGTTCTTCCAAGTATTTTCTTAAACAAATTTTTCTTTCAGATTTTCAAAGATATTTGTAATTAAAATTAATGCCATTCCCATTAAAAATCATAACTAATCTAATCTAAATGGCTTATACAACATTTTTAACAATTATTAACAGAATGTTATTTTTTTACTGTGTGTTTCAAGCAGTTCAGTCTTTGATTAATAGTTTGAAACTACAAAATAATTTTCATTATGTGATATACAATGCTTCTTGAATACTTTATCTTTGTTGTCATCTATATAACTATGTTATGCTGGATGTTCCTAAACATGATTTGATGTGTGTAACTGTGATTAGATGCCACAGGTAACCACTTTCAACATCTGTTACAATAATACCAGCAGTTTGCTTATGTGTTACTGATAAACTACAGATCAGGGCTACCTTTTCATCTGCTACCCTGTATAAGATTATTTGAAAAACTTAAACAGAAGTAGAAAGTATGCTTAAAAATATAGCTGGAACTTTTTATTCAAATATGAGAAAATCCAAGAAAGTCTAAATTATCAATCCAAAAAATTCAACTAGTATATGGGGGTATCATTCCTTGTCTTTTTTTTAAGCATTACTGTGCATTTTTATAAGTAAATAGTTTTTAGCACATTTCTAGTATCTGTCAGTACTCGACATTCTTTGACAACACTACATTTTCTCATTTCTACTCCTTTAATCTCTAATTTTTTAAGCTAAAAATACGCTTGTATGTGCTTCACACTTAATGGCATTGCTTAGCTCTGTTTTTACAATGTCTTATCTAGATTCAGAGGTCATTAAAACTGTGAAATACCTGACAATTCTGAAACTCCCAAGCTATTTTCTTTTTTAAATATATTGAATTATCCATATTTACACCGAAAAATGTTTTTAATTAACTGAATTTTTAACATTAAATTTCAAGGGATGTATAGTACTGTACATTCAAATTAATCAAATATATGTTTTTCCATCATTCCCAGAGAACAGTCAAGCATAAACTAAAAACTTTGTATAGTGTTAATAGTTCATTGATGAATTAAAATTTTTTTTTTTCATTTGGAATAATGTAAAATTTATATAATTTTGTAAATTGTAGACTGAAGAAGAGTATATATTTTATACATAATATACAGTTAAACTATTAAATTACAGATCAAGTATTCTGATTCCAAATTTAATAGAATCAAAGTCACTTGTGGAAATAACTTTTCAATCAAATTAATCAAGTTTTAATTAACCAAATTCAACTGGGATTGTTTTCTTCTAAATTTCTACAATTTTAAATTCTATCAAGGTCATAATGTGTTTATGGAAAAATTTTAAATGGAAATTTAAGTATAGTTTCTTCGAATAACTTCTGAATATAAATTCTGAAGCAGTAAAAATGTTAAGATGAATGAAATAGTTATAACATATTTTTTAAAAGTGTAATTTTTTAAGTGAAATTGATTTTGTGTAGTAAGAAATAAAATTGAAAATTTAAATCATGTATAGAATGAAGAAAAGATGTAAAAGCAGTATTATAAAATTAATGAACACCAACAAAAAAATAACATTTGAACTTGGCACAATATTCAAAAAAATGAGAAAAACAATGCTTAATTCTGGAAACAAAATTAATTTTTAACTTTATTCAGAATATTCTTTATTATTATCAGAATTCTTTATTATTAATTAAACTTTATTCAGAAATGTTTTCCTTCTTTTATAAGATCATCAGCAGCAGTGAAAATTATCATGTGTATTAGAAAGAATTGTTCAAAAGAGAATGTATTCCTTCAGCACATTTGATAATTTTCACTGCTGATGATTTATAAAAGAATAAAAATGTTTCTGAATAAAGTTTAATTTGGTTTCTGAAATTAAGCATTTTTTCTAATCTTTTCTTATTAATTAATAAACATGATAAACAAAATCACTTTTGCCTCTTGCTTCTTCACTTATAAACAATTCAAACAAAACTGTTAAAATATTGAAATGTAAGCTAATGTAATTAAATGAACTTCTTGTTGATACTTGCCTGTTTTAGAAATTAATTTTAACAAACTAGCACTTATTTTGTTTTTGTGCTTTTTTTTTTTTAATTATTCTATTCTAACTGGTTGTAACTGAAAAAGCCTTAATAAAAGAGGTAAAAGTGTTATAAAATTAATAAATTCAGATACTCATAAAAACTTTTAAAAATAGTAAAAACAATTTAATTAAGAGCATTTTCGGTTATTTTTGAAGACCTTCCTCAGGTAGACTATAAATTCAAACTTAGTGAAAATTGAATGTAACAGATAATTATGTCATATTCTATTTATATACCTATTAAAAACAGCAAAAACAATTTAATTACAAAAACATTCATAATTAAATTGTATTTGCTATTTTTAAAGGTTTTATGAGTGAGTGAATTTCCATATTTGTAGCTTCTATTTTTAAAATTAATAAATAAAATAAATAAATAACTTATGTGTTATATGCCATAATATTTTATAATACTGTTTTTGTAAAGTGTTTGAGAAGTTACTATATAACAAGAAATCTGTAATGACACTAAAGTTACATGTATGGTATTGCATACGAGACCTGCAAGCTGTATGCAATACCATAAGGTCAATTGGTACCAAATGGACAATTCACAGGTCTTGTATGCAATGTTGTACACATGCCTTTAATGTCATTACAAATTTCTCACTGCATAACATTTTGGACACCCTGTACATTTTCTTCATTCTATCCAAATGTAGTATGTAAGTTTTATTGCATCATATATGAAAAAAACTTTATATATATAAGTTATATATAAAATGAGAACTTACTTTCCATCTAAATCCACATTCATTGCACAAAACAAAGGTAGTCATAGGTTCATCAGCACTTCTTGTTTGAACCTAAACATTTTAAAATTTGCAATTAAACAGTAAAATATAATATGCTTCTAACACAATAAAGTGCTATAAATTAAGACACTTGGCGGGTTTTCTCATCTTTATTTAGTTGATACGTGTGAACATTTTACACGTTTCGGGCTCTTAAGCCCCTCTTCAGCCAACTAAAACATTAAAAAAGAATANTTGGAGGAATCAATTGTTTTGTTTTCATGAAATGTTTTAAGATCGTTCACATCTCATTATCAGATTGAACACAACTAATTTCTTTGTATGTTTGAATAATTTTGAACATACAATGAATTTCTTTGTATGTTCTAGGTCAGGGGTGGCCAACAGTTTTTGCTCCCTGGCCGAATTGGAAAGAAAACTTTTTTGTTGGGCTAAACCAGAGGCTGCCCTAGCAAGATTTTGAGGTGGTGCAAGATCTCATTCTGGTGTCACCCTGTAGAGACGAAATTGTACATAGAGATTACAGATATCCAATTTTTACATTATTATGCATTATCAACATTCTACACTGTACTTAAGAGCATTGTAATGGAGCATTAACTCTAAACACACAGTTAGTTGTTGACCTTTTTTTTTATTTTTAGGCATCAGACTTTTTCGTCGAGATATTCGGACTTAAGTAGCTAATACTGAAAGATTAATCACGGGCCGCATAAATTCATTAGATGGGCCGTATGTTGGCCATGCCTGTTCTAGGTGCAAAACTGTTAAGTATTCAATCTGATGATATAGGAAAGGTGTCAAGAAATGTTTAATTGAAAATAAATAGTTGTGTAGTAATTCTTTAAGTTATGAAATCTTTAAAATTCGAGTGAATTTGAGCCTTTGCTGATTCGTCTTTAAGACAAATTTGTACTGAAGACAGGTGAATGCAGTTAGAAAGTGAATGAATTTTAAAGATCTCATTCCAACATTTCTAAATTAAACATCATCAATATTAAATTTGTGACATTTTTAGAATTCATAACTAACATGTGCCATTTAATTTACTTATAAAAACTATTTTTTAACTGAATGAACTTATTAAAAATCAAAACTAATTTTCTGTTTAATTGTTGAAATTCTTTAAACTTCTCACAAGAAAAATTTGGATATTAATAATAATAATAATTTGTAAATTCAACATGTTGTTATTGTTCAAGTAAAAAGAAATTTAATTACTTTTTGATTTAACATTATATAAATTATCTTCTCCTCCTCCTCTTCTACATCTTACTTTCGTATTGACAGAAATTACATTTTAATTAAACACATTTTACGTATTTGTAATTAAGAAACTGGTAGTAAAACATTTTGTTGTGCGTGAGGAATGCATAGTTTCAAACATTATATGTCTTAAGGTAACAGACCGCTTCAAATGTCAGCCATTAAAAATAAAAAGAAATGCTAATTCAACAGTACACAAAATCAAACTGAAACGAGATGTTACTACTACACAAGAAATTCAAAATAATCAAATATATAGCATGTATATATATTAAAAATGCTTTGCAAACTTATCATAAAAAGGCAAACATATTAATAATCATACAAACAAAAACTTAATTTCTTTTAATAACTTTTTAACTGTAACTTTATATGTATGAATTGTCGCTCTCTATACAATCATTCAGTCTAAAAAATTTATATTAAAACATTACAATCTGGAATGAAATTTCAATCTGTTGGATAATTTTTGTTAAACAGAATTATCATCATCAATTGTAAGGAGATTTATCTTTGTTTTTTAATAAATGTATATTAAATAATATTATATATATATAAAGTAAAATATTTTTGTATTATACAGTTAGTTATATATGTATATAACTTCGGCCATAAGGTAAGGATTACCATTACTTCCGATGCAACCGTGTCTATAAATGTTGCCATTTATATCATATAAACTGCATATATATATATCACACAAAATTCCAACGTATATATTTTGACTGCATTAGAATATTTTATTTACAACGGAATCTAAAATTCCTTGCAATAAAAACCCAAATGAGAAAATCTTACTGGCTGATAATGGGCAATTTTTCAAAAATCACAAGTATTTAAATACAGAATTCATTTTTAGAAATATATATCCGAGATGGTACGGTGATACTTTTTGCAAAAGCCATGTTAAAGGTTAATAGCTTTTTTCTTTTTGGTTCCGTCTTTAAACATTTCAAGCAAAATTTTAGGTAAATGAAAAATAAAATTCTTGCCATTCTGTCAAAGTTCTCCTAAACTTAAGGAGCTGTTCGTGTGATGATTGTGAAAAATTAAACAAAATGATTAAAATGCTTGCTGCTTCATCAGTTCTTCAGCAAAACTATAAAAGGAAACATTTGTTGTTATAATAAAAATATTAATGACAACAAAAATAAAAATAAACCTTTGATTTAATGAATTAACACACAACAAATATTTATTAAAGCTCGAGTCTCAATGTATGCATAATCATCATATAAATAGCTTCATTTACATGATGATTTTTGCAATTATACGTTGAAATTGACTATTCTGTAAATATTTTGAATTGAAACAAATCATTTTCAATGCTATAAACTTTTTAATTAATTCACTGTATAAATTAGCAAAACTTAAATACATTACAGCAACAAACTATGAAGTTATGAGAACCCAGCATTTTTGATCATCAATTGCTATTACATGAAAATCCATTAAATCAAAGATTTTCCACATAAAAAAATTAAGCAATATAAAGTAACTACAGTGGTACCTCAGGATACAAAATTAATCTGTTCCGAAACTGAGATCGTATCATGAAAATGTCGTAAGGTGAATCATTTTTCCCCATACGATTATATGTAAAACCAAATAATTCATTCCAACACGAAAAATATACTCAAATTCAAGCTAAGTAATACATTAAAAAAAATAACTATAGTAAGGAAAACACTGAAAAATGCATTTTGTAGTTGTAAATGTATAAATAACCATAATAGAATAATAATTGATTAAAAAAATGTAGTTTTATTTGCACTTTACCTCTGAGGATAGACGACGGTGGAGGTGTAAACTGGTGGCAAAAGAGAGGGAGAAGGGAAATGATACTAAAACTTAACTTACGTAACAATGTGACAATAACTTAAAAATAACTTAGAAGAGATAAAAAAAATTATTATTGTTTTATATATATTTTAATTTTTATTCACTGCTTTTTGCTTTCTTTCTTCACTTCCACCAGCACTTTCACTGGATAGAGGTCGCTTGGTAAAATATCTATGCATAGAGGTTTGGCTTTGCCCACTTTTTAAAATGTTTCTAAAATGACTTAGGCAAATGTCATTACTCCGAGTGGCAATACTGCCAGTGTGAACCTTTTCGGGATGTTTCTTTTCAATAAAATCAGTCACTTTCTGATAATACCTCAAGATTTCCTTTATCGAGATCCTTCCACGACGAAGCAAACATGTGGACTGAGACCAATGAATAGAAGTGAATAAAAAATGGCGCTGCGAATTAATGTAATGTCATGTGGTGAGTTTTTGTTCGTATCGTGGAGCAAAAATATGTTTGATTTTCATGTCGTATCCTGAAAATTTCGTATGATGGGGCATTCGTATCCTGAGGTACCACTGTATTTAAATCATACATAAAATTACAAAGAGAAAATAAATTTATTTTAATTTTTACTTTATCTATTAAAACAACTTCACTTAAAATTTACTACTATACTCCTTTAGTTGTAGAAACCAAAAAATGAACATTCTGTTATTTGTGTGTAAACTTTGTTCATTATTTTTTGAATCACTGAACATATTTTCTTATTTTAAAATAGGAAAAAATTATTTTAATATGAAAGTAGACATATGGTTGGAATATTGAAAAATGGGGAGGTAAATATTTTATAATTTTAGTAGATGTGTGATTGTAAATTGTAAAATTAATGTAGTTATTGCATATTTACTAGTGTAGAAAAAGTATTTATGCCTTGTTTAGCTTGTATGGAAGAAAGCCCAATGAGGAGAGAAATATTTTAATTTCTGAAATGCATCTGGAAAAAATAAAGTTGTTGAATGGCTAGTAATTATGGAGTCTGTGGATTTGATAATTCCTAGAAAAGAACAGTGTTTGAACAGGTTATGTATTAAAGAAACAGAATAGAAGCAGAGGATAAATTATTTAACATATTTAGATTAATCTACATTATACAGGATGGCAAAAAAAGCACATACAACTTTAACTGAAAGTTTCTCTGTAAGAAATAAAAATCAGAAATACTTAGTTTAAGTTATATATTAAGGCAACTCTACATATTTGGTATTTTCTGATTGCTAAATAATTGTCTTTTGATAAAGTGTCTGTCATGTGGCAAGCACATGCACACACATACACACACATGCTTATTTGCCAAGCATTGATTCATTGTGGGAATTATCAAATGTTTGTCCAAGATTTGTTTCCTTTCGTTCAGCATAATATATCAATGAGGAGTGGAAAATGGCAAATACCAAATATTTGTCAAGTGAAGTCACGAGTAAATCATCCACACTACTTGGTACTGGCCAAATGTTTGTTCAGCATTTGGGAAATATGGAATGTGTGGAGCTGACTTTATTGCAACTACTACTCCTAAGTGTGAGTTCTTCCAAGTATTTTCTTAAACAAATTTTTCTTTCAGATTTTCAAAGATATTTGTAATTAAAATTAATGCCATTCCCATTAAAAATCATAACTAATCTAATCTAAATGGCTTATACAACATTTTTAACAATTATTAACAGAATGTTATTTTTTTACTGTGTGTTTCAAGCAGTTCAGTCTTTGATTAATAGTTTGAAACTACAAAATAATTTTCATTATGTGATATACAATGCTTCTTGAATACTTTATCTTTGTTGTCATCTATATAACTATGTTATGCTGGATGTTCCTAAACATGATTTGATGTGTGTAACTGTGATTAGATGCCACAGGTAACCACTTTCAACATCTGTTACAATAATACCAGCAGTTTGCTTATGTGTTACTGATAAACTACAGATCAGGGCTACCTTTTCATCTGCTACCCTGTATAAGATTATTTGAAAAACTTAAACAGAAGTAGAAAGTATGCTTAAAAATATAGCTGGAACTTTTTATTCAAATATGAGAAAATCCAAGAAAGTCTAAATTATCAATCCAAAAAATTCAACTAGTATATGGGGGTATCATTCCTTGTCTTTTTTTTAAGCATTACTGTGCATTTTTATAAGTAAATAGTTTTTAGCACATTTCTAGTATCTGTCAGTACTCGACATTCTTTGACAACACTACATTTTCTCATTTCTACTCCTTTAATCTCTAATTTTTTAAGCTAAAAATACGCTTGTATGTGCTTCACACTTAATGGCATTGCTTAGCTCTGTTTTTACAATGTCTTATCTAGATTCAGAGGTCATTAAAACTGTGAAATACCTGACAATTCTGAAACTCCCAAGCTATTTTCTTTTTTAAATATATTGAATTATCCATATTTACACCGAAAAATGTTTTTAATTAACTGAATTTTTAACATTAAATTTCAAGGGATGTATAGTACTGTACATTCAAATTAATCAAATATATGTTTTTCCATCATTCCCAGAGAACAGTCAAGCATAAACTAAAAACTTTGTATAGTGTTAATAGTTCATTGATGAATTAAAATTTTTTTTTTTTTCATTTGGAATAATGTAAAATTTATATAATTTTGTAAATTGTAGACTGAAGAAGAGTATATATTTTATACATAATATACAGTTAAACTATTAAATTACAGATCAAGTATTCTGATTCCAAATTTAATAGAATCAAAGTCACTTGTGGAAATAACTTTTCAATCAAATTAATCAAGTTTTAATTAACCAAATTCAACTGGGATTGTTTTCTTCTAAATTTCTACAATTTTAAATTCTATCAAGGTCATAATGTATTTATGGAAAAATTTTAAATGGAAATTTAAGTATAGTTTCTTCGAATAACTTCTGAATATAAATTCTGAAGCAGTAAAAATGTTAAGATGAATGAAATAGTTATAACATATTTTTTAAAAGTGTAATTTTTTAAGTGAAATTGATTTTGTGTAGTAAGAAATAAAATTGAAAATTTAAATCATGTATAGAATGAAGAAAAGATGTAAAAGCAGTATTATAAAATTAATGAACACCAACAAAAAAATAACATTTGAACTTGGCACAATATTCAAAAAAATGAGAAAAACAATGCTTAATTCTGGAAACAAAATTAATTTTTAACTTTATTCAGAATATTCTTTATTATTATCAGAATTCTTTATTATTAATTAAACTTTATTCAGAAATGTTTTCCTTCTTTTATAAGATCATCAGCAGCAGTGAAAATTATCATGTGTATTAGAAAGAATTGTTCAAAAGAGAATGTATTCCTTCAGCACATTTGATAATTTTCACTGCTGATGATTTATAAAAGAATAAAAATGTTTCTGAATAAAGTTTAATTTGGTTTCTGAAATTAAGCATTTTTTCTAATCTTTTCTTATTAATTAATAAACATGATAAACAAAATCACTTTTGCCTCTTGCTTCTTCACTTATAAACAATTCAAACAAAACTGTTAAAATATTGAAATGTAAGCTAATGTAATTAAATGAACTTCTTGTTGATACTTGCCTGTTTTAGAAATTAATTTTAACAAACTAGCACTTATTTTGTTTTTGTGCTTTTTTTTTTTTAATTATTCTATTCTAACTGGTTGTAACTGAAAAAGCCTTAATAAAAGAGGTAAAAGTGTTATAAAATTAATAAATTCAGATACTCATAAAAACTTTTAAAAATAGTAAAAACAATTTAATTAAGAGCATTTTCGGTTATTTTTGAAGACCTTCCTCAGGTAGACTATAAATTCAAACTTAGTGAAAATTGAATGTAACAGATAATTATGTCATATTCTATTTATATACCTATTAAAAACAGCAAAAACAATTTAATTACAAAAACATTCATAATTAAATTGTATTTGCTATTTTTAAAGGTTTTATGAGTGAGTGAATTTCCATATTTGTAGCTTCTATTTTTAAAATTAATAAATAAAATAAATAAATAACTTATGTGTTATATGCCATAATATTTTATAATACTGTTTTTGTAAAGTGTTTGAGAAGTTACTATATAACAAGAAATCTGTAATGACACTAAAGTTACATGTATGGTATTGCATACGAGACCTGCAAGCTGTATGCAATACCATAAGGTCAATTGGTACCAAATGGACAATTCACAGGTCTTGTATGCAATGTTGTACACATGCCTTTAATGTCATTACAAATTTCTCACTGCATAACATTTTGGACACCCTGTACATTTTCTTCATTCTATCCAAATGTAGTATGTAAGTTTTATTGCATCATATATGAAAAAAACTTTATATATATAAGTTATATATAAAATGAGAACTTACTTTCCATCTAAATCCACATTCATTGCACAAAACAAAGGTAGTCATAGGTTCATCAGCACTTCTTGTTTGAACCTAAACATTTTAAAATTTGCAATTAAACAGTAAAATATAATATGCTTCTAACACAATAAAGTGCTATAAATTAAGACACTTGGCGGGTTTTCTCATCTTTATTTAGTTGATACGTGTGAACATTTTACACGTTTCGGGCTCTTAAGCCCCTCTTCAGCCAACATGTATATAAGTCTTATAGACTGAAGTAACAGCTTGCTTCCGTTTCAGTAACAGTTACTCTCGATATTTTCCAGTAACGTCAGCTTATTCATAAATAACTTGATTACGGTTGTTATTAAAACTAACAACCGTAAAAAACAGTTTTAATAACAACCATAATCAAGTTATTTATGAATAAGCTGACGTTACTGGAAAATATCGAGAGTAACTGTTACTGAAACGGAAGCAAGCTGTTACTTCAGTCTATAAGACTTATATACATGTTGGCTGAAGAGGGGCTTAAGAGCCCGAAACGTGTAAAATGTTCACACGTATCAACTAAATAAAGATGAGAAAACCCGCCAAGTGTCTTAATTTATAGCACTTTATTGTGTTAGAAGCATAAACAAATTGAAAAGCACGGTTTCATATCATCAAAAAAAGTAAAATATAAATTAAAATAGCTTGTGATAAAAAATTATTTTTTTTATATTAAATAATTGGTATAATATACAGGTAAACTAGTACAATAAAGCAAACTGCTCCTAATAAATGTTTCTTACTATACGCATACATAAAAAAAATATATTTAATTTCTTACTTGATTATAAGTTGAATTATTCTTTTTGCATTTAGGGCACTTCAAAAGATCTGTTTTTGTTCCACTAGTCACACACATCTGATGATCATTAATAGCTTCTTTTGTGAACTTTTGACGTAATTGTTTCATTTCATCACTTGCCATTTCCTAAAAATTACAAATGAAGTGATAATTAATAAAATATCTTTTCTCCTTCTGTGTTTAAAAATAGCATTAAGCAATTTTGTACATACAAAAATTCATTAAAATTCTGCTATATAAAAATGATAAATATAAAACATCTTATTTAAAACTAATAATAAATCTTATTTAGTGTATCATAGTTTCAAATTGAAATTGAAATTTCCATACTTAACGCAATAATTAGTTATTGTAACACACAATATAATTTGTTTAATGCACTGTACTGTACATCTTATATCAAAAATGCAGCTGCAAAAAGTTAATTTATTTATACAGCAATAAATGCTTTTTGAAAAGCATTTTATTTTCATACTTGTAGTGCTTCACAATATCCACATTTCCAAATGTATTCATTTAGGACTCTGTCATCAGATACAGAAGATATGCAAACAAATACAAAATCACATTCAAAATTACTATACAATCAACACTTTAATAGTGAGATTTTACTTCGATATGAACAAGCATGAAATTTGTCACACATATAGTATCACACAGAAATATCTGTATACAGTTGAACCTGTATATCTCAAATCTCACAGGAATGAGAAAAAATTTAAGACAGACAGATTTTGAGATATAGAGATTTTGAAATAGAGGTTCATATGCAGTAAATAGTAATAGATCTGATTTGAGGCATGGTATTTTATTAATACAATAGCAAGTACAATACACACCTTATTACATATAAGTAAAACATTTTTGACAACCTTAACAGAAATAGTTTATCAATACTTTCTGATGCTTGACTTTATAATTTTTGAGATACAGGTTTTCAAGATATACATGTTTGAGATAGACAGGTTCAACTATATATGTTCTTCAGCACAGAGGATAACTGTCTCCATTAACACAGCTTTATAGGAAATTTGTCTACTGGACATTGTTCAATTGACTTGCTGTAGGTCAAATCACTATCATATCATTCCAAACCAAAACCAAAATTAAAATTAAAGTAATAGAGATGTGTACCATGTCTATACTGTGTGACATCATAACACATGCAAATTGCTGAGCAGAGTGAAGAGAACAAATAATAACAAGGCTGCATTAAATCAACTTTGTGCCTGATTCCAATGCACAACCCAGTTTTTGAGACCAGAAAAATAAAAAAAAAGCATATTAGAATTGAGAAAATTTTATCATAAGGATGAAGCAGCACTAGTTCAATTAAACTTTTGAACAGAAATTATATATTTTTTAACACTAAATAGTCAAACAAATCAAGCATTAAAATCAGCTAAATCAGATATTAAGTCATCAAGCCAAATAGCTGTAATATTTTAGTAGTAAAATAAATATTTTTCTCGTTAATATGATTACAATTTCTTAATTGTAAATTCAAATTCTTTTTTTATTGCATTTCATTCTTAACTTTTTCCATGTCCTCTCTTTCTTAAAGTCTTTTTTCCATGCTCATCACAGAGATTGCTAGGTGGTGAACAACAACAGAGATCAATGTATCTGGAATAGACTACCTATGAGAAACTTCCTGATTTGATCCTGTGGCCCAAGCAGTAGATTGTTCCCTTAACTGCCTTGATCATGTGGTTATCTTCATTAACTCTTTCTATGACTAATCATATTAGCAAAATTCTGTAAAGACTTCTGAAGTAGAAAATTTTAGTCTTATTGAGTTATTTTAATTAAAAAACCAGTATTTTCAATGTTAATATATATCTATTAAAAATGTTTAGCAGAATGCATCTTTTACATTAAATCCTTTAACATTTACAGTGGGTGATCAGTTAACAAACAAATCGGATAATGAACACTTTCGTGAAAGATCTTTATGTTTGGACAACAAACACCTCACAGAACAAACACAAGAAGAAGTGATGTAAAATAATGAATACCAATTGTTCTTCCCTTGTCTTCAGATAACAATTCGAAACTTTTCAGAGTGCAGGAGACATCGACATTGACACTCAACCCGGTATATACTGATTGGATAGTATTCCTCCGAACTTTGAAACTCTCCCTTGTAATTCCAGCCTTTTATTTTTCTGACAGAAACAATTCTTTTATAGTATTCCTGAGACTGTCGGGTGGGCATTTGTTAAGTTTTGCATCAGTTTTTATTTTCGAAAGGTAAGAGTATAATAGCAAAGGTAGAGAGTGGGCAGAAGATGTCTGATGTTGCTGGGCAGTATAGCTTGAACAGGTCTACAGTAGGCCGCAGTTCAATCTTATCTAAGAAAGATACAGTATAATCAAGAAGACCCAATCAGCTTAAGGAGTAACAAAAATCACATCTGAAAAATAAAGAACATTGAAGAGCTCATAATGGAACCTGAAACTGATCTGACAACAGAAGAACGTCAAAAACTCTTGAATGAAGAACACCAAGAAACTTGGCAAGATATGTTTTCTTCTGAAAAGGAGGATTAATGCTGATATCTGCTAATTAACATATTTTGAAGAAGTGGAGGATGTCAGAACAACTGTCTTAGAATGGCATCCAAACCAGGTTGAGGTTTAGGATCTCTACAATTACAATGCTATTAATTAATTCTGAAAAATCCTGAAGAAGAGAAAAGCAATCAACATTAGACGGATTCCTTAACCCCCACAAATGGATAAAACATGACTAATAAAAATGCAAGACTGTGTATATATGTATTTTTATTATTGCATATAAATAAATGTAGTAAGAAAGTACATATTTTTTATTTTTTGGAGTCTCCAGAACAAATTAATCAAATTCCCATAAAAACCCATGGTAAATCGATAATCAGTTAACAAACAATTCAGATAGCGAACAAAGTTTTGGAACAGATTATGTTCGTTAACCAATCACCCACTGTATTTAACAACTAGTTTTCTTAGATCTGATTAATTTTATTTTTACTTGTAGTTTAACTGGCATGCCAGTAGCCTTAGGCAATTTTAAATTTGTGTTCTACATCATGCATGTGTATTTGTAACAAGCTAAAGATGGCAAAAGAATAATAAAAAATGTTATTCAGTAACATTTTTATACTATATTTATATAAATCATTCTTTACAGAATAAGAAATAATCTCATTTTCATAAATTTAGTAATTTGTATAATGTTGTGATTTAAAAAGATCAAAGTTTCATATATTTTTATGACTATTCATTGTAATTTTTCTCCTTTATGATATATTTATATCATGTATTTTAGATAAATTAGAAATTATAATTACCTCAGCTGTCATAGAAGCAAGTTTTTCAGGTAATATAGCACCTCTTAAAACGTTAAGACGAAGATTTGGATTTTTACCATCTTTTAAATTTGAAATTCTGCTACGTATTCTGTTTTTATATTTCATGCCTGTATCTTTCAATTCATTATAAATACATAATCACTGTTAAGGAATATTTACAATCATTTTATTTTGTAATGTTAAAAAAAGTCCATTAAGTTACATTTATTAATTTTTAATAAATCAAATGGAATAAAGATGAAATACTACATTATGTAATTTATTTAACTTCTAATCATTATAAAATTAAGTTTATCACTTACATAATTAATAAAGAAAATTAAAAGTTGAAGACTGAATACAAATAAAAATTTGCATTCTTCTTCATAATCATAGGAACACAGTTTAACATGAGCAATTATTTATTGTAACATTGTCACAATGCTGAGCTGCAAATTTTAATCATATTTTTAATTTAAAATATGTGTTCTCCATAGTTTTCCATTAGCAATGGAGTTGAGCTGGTCATCTATCTAACTCTGTTCAGGGGAAAATTTTGAATTGAAGTAATATGACTCTGGTCCAAACTGGAAGTTTATATGTAGTTAATTGGAGCCTCCTGCCTCTATGTTTTCCATATCTGACTTTGAATTTCATTTATCTAACATCATTCTTGAGATTCAGGAAAGGCAGACAGACAGATGACAGTAGGAATTTGTAGGTCTACAATTTTTTCAAACGAGTCCAATTAACAGAGTCAATCTTTCTTTAGAAGCTCTTCTGAGCTCATACATATGCAAATTCATTATTCATTAAATTCTTATAAAAATTAAAGTTTAACCGAAATTTTAAGATTATTACTTATAATTATAAAAATAAACAGAGAGGTATCTTCTGGCATTAATAGGGAAATTCTAGATTTGACAAAAGCAAGAGTTAATAAACAAAAATCACATTTTATATAATAAAATGAATAAAGTAAGTAATCTTAAAATTAATATATTTTCTACCAAAGTGATCTTATTATAGAGAAGCTACCTGTACGCAACTATCTTACAGTGAAGTTAAAATTGTAGCAAAGTCATTAATGTTTAAGATTGATTATCTCACTTGACTTTTAAA
The DNA here is from genome assembly GCF_000671375.1 of Centruroides sculpturatus. Classification (NCBI taxonomy): domain Eukaryota; kingdom Metazoa; phylum Arthropoda; class Arachnida; order Scorpiones; family Buthidae; genus Centruroides; species Centruroides sculpturatus. The sequence continues at coordinate 202,319 of NW_019385296.1, read as the reverse complement.
ATATATATTCTTATTCTTTGCTCTCTTATTCCTATTCTGTTGTACGTAATGTCTTCTCTGTGACTTGTAGAAAAGTTACCCTATTAATTTTTAAAATTATTTAAATTATCTTGGAAGTATCTATATATCATTGTGTAACATGAAATATATAACTTTGGTATTGCCAATAGAACTTTTAGAATTGTTTTAAAACGTAATAATAAAAAACATTTCAATTTTTTTGTTGTTTGGACTAATGCTTTCATATATGTTGATAAATAACATGGGATACAAATAGTTTATTGACTTTCTCTGAACTTGATCAGTTCTCAGATACGAAACAACTAATTTTTTTGTCCTGATTATCTTGAATATCGATATATAAATAAGAAAATTGTAACTTTCATAAGTTACAAAATTGTAAATTAACTACAAAATTACTAATTGCAAAATTAATATAAGGAACGAATTTAATATTATTGTAATAAAGAAATAGAATTATCATAGCAGAATATGGTACAGGTATATTTAATATTTAAAAAGTTATCATAAATTAAGTATATCATAAATTAAGGAAATTACAGTTTTATATAAATTACTTATTTGAATTATTATTATTTGAATTTGAATTAATGTTTATTAACGTAATAGGCTGTAGCCTGTTACACGGGGGATGTTTATACAATTTATCAACTTTACATAAATTAATTTTTTCAATGAACTTTTGCCATCCGTCTATTACAATCAGGGTGGTTGGATTTTACAATTTCNTGTTAAATCCTTCTTTAAATCGGATTTATTATTCATTTTTTTTTCATAGGTAAAATACTTATTTATTATTTAAGTAAATATTTTACCAGAGGATTATTCATCCTATATGATGATCTCAGCATGAACATCATCAACTGGTAACAGTTTTTGGGTGCATTTGTTAATAGCAGTCACTCTGCAATGGGAGTGTGCTGCTGTTTGTAGGCATTTAGGAATGACGGTGAAAGAAAGATGATAGCACCCACACTATCAATAGTATCGTGATGGAGGAATATAAAATTCTAAAATGAGCTTTTAGAGGCAAAAGAAGGCCCCAATTGTAAACTTTAACCATTAAATGGATTTGTTGTTGAAAGAGCATTCAAAGTAGCCACAAAAACAATTAGAATGCTTGTGCGCAGTTACGCGGAGGTATAAAAGAATGCACCATTTATTACATTTCATGTTGTATTGTACAAGGGTTTCCAGTTCCAGTTCCAGTTATCCAGTTCCCAAACCATGTTAGAGTGAACCCATGCTATAAAAGCACCATGCTATATGGGGATATTCCCAATTCTCAAACCGTGTTAGAGTGAATCCGTGCTATAGAACTGTCGTGTTATACGGGGGTTATCTGTACTTTATTATAGTATGCATTTCCGATCAAGTCCTCATCAGCCATCACATAGATTGGACAGAAATAAATTAAAGAAGATTAGACATCTATAAGTAATAATTAACATTATAACTTACTAAAAAAAAAACATTTTTTACTACAACAAAAACACAAAACTAAATTTACATTCTCTGTAAAATCTCATACATAGAAAACTGGTTAATTGAAATTAATTTCATATTTGTGTATATCACTGTGAACAAATAAAAAAGCATTTAAATTAACATATTTTATGAATTATTACTTCTTTATATACTAACATAATAAATACATAACTTTAAAATTTAATCATTTAAGGATATTATCTTCTATTTTACCAGCCAATTCATCTGGATCTTCTGAATCTTCAGGAATGCCTATCCAAAATTAAATAACAATATTTTATTTAAAAAAATTAAATTAAATTGCTTTATGTCAGTATGGAATAAAATTCACTTTATTTTTATAATATTTACAAGTAAATTTTGTTCCTTTTTAATTGATTCATCCATCCATTGTGACTGATTTGTTTACAACAAAATGCTGATTTCCAAAATTGAAGTTGTATACATTGCTATTGCATTCTTTCCAAAATATTTTTCTTACATTGTTTAATGTAAGCAGTTATTTGTATCATCTCACATTTTAATCCAAAATTTATACATTGAAGTAGTTTTAAATACATTAATATCACCAAATGCCATTTTCTTCACAATGTAAACTAACTTTTTCCTTCTTGAATTTCATTTGAAATATCATCAGCATCAAGCATGCACATGGCATGCAATTAATACTTTATAACCAATTTGTTAGCAATTCATTTAATTCATTCAACTTTATAAATGTACCCATAAAGAAAATATGAAATAAAATGATATATCATTTTTCTCCCATAGATATTTTTACTACTTGATGAGTTTAACTTTCTGATTTTTCTTGTTGAATAGTGTGCATGTTTGAAATAGGCATATTTTAAACAAATTCCTTTTACTATTCAGTACAATATTAACACCAGAACAAACATTTCTGGCTAATTTAATTAGTGATTATCAAGTTCCAATTTAACACAAAAACAACTTTTCAATTCTAGAACTTTAATCTGTTTTGCCTTACATTGTTTTTATATTAGATTGAAAACTTACAATAACTAATTAAATTATTAAAAATACAAAAACTAGTTAAAAGTATCTCATCAGTTCTGAATTATTTATGTTCTAATTTCAAGCAATAAACCTTCCTCAGGTAGACTATAAATTCAAACTTAGTNAAATTCTTATAAAAATTTCTAAATTAAAATTTTTAAACAATCAAATTTTTACAAAAATCTAGTGCCAAAGAAACTTTTAATTAATTTGCATATCGTTCATGCACAAGAATAGTGACAACTCAAAAATTTCCAATTTCGAGTTTATTGTAGAAATGTATAGCAAACTCCCCATATTTTTACGTGGAAGAACAAACACTAATATTTATTTCCAAAAAAGATTTGAAAATTTTAAAAATACAAGATCATGACAAAAGCCTTGCAGGAAATAAGAAACTTTTAAATGGCTGTTCTGGAAGATCTATTTTTTTAAGCTGTGTCACTATTCTTGTGCACCAATGTTATGAGTGGAAAAAAAGCCTCTATCTAAAGATTAATTCTGCTAATGTTAAATCATGCTCCTATAATTTTTTAAAACTATCTGTCCTACAGGTATTGAGAGGACCTATTTTAGCAAATTCATTAAGGGTTCAGTCAAGCCCAACATATCCATACAGACCACTCCTGGAAAAATTCCTGGTATTTTTTGACCCATCCAGATTCAATCCCAGATCCCAAAAAGCAATAGTCCCCTGCCACCTTAACCACTCAACCTGTGTTCCTATGGTTGTGAAGGATGTTCATGTAAAAATTGCAAATTTTATTGTATTTAGTCTTCAATTTGTAATATATTTTACTAATAAATCATCTTGAATTTTTAAATTTAGTTGCAATTTTATCAGATCTTTACTTAATTTTTTCTTTAAATAAGTAGTCACTTATAATATATATTATGGCTTTAAGACAGCCTTTTCTTCTTATGCCCTGGCAAGGAGAGACACAGATCAAAACGAAATTAAACTTTTTTCTTTCCTACACATATACAGGAACGTAACCCCCATATAACATGGGAGTTACGTTCCAAAAAATTGCCATGTTATGCGAATTCATGTTATACAAAATAAAGAACTAGTGCGAAAAGAGGGGTTAGGTTCCAAAAATTAAAAAACATGCTGTTAAATCCTTATTTGAATTGGATTTATTATTCATTTTTTTTTCATAGGTAAAATACTTATTTATTATTTAAGTAAATATTTTACCAGAGGATTATTCATCCTATATGATGATCTCAGCATGAGCATCATCAACTGGTAANAGCCATCACATAGATTGGACAGAAATAAATTAAAGAAGATTAGACATCTATAAGTAATAATTAACATTATAACTTACTAAAAAAAAAACATTTTTTACTACAACAAAAACACAAAACTAAATTTACATTCTCTGTAAAATCTCATACATAGAAAACTGGTTAATTGAAATTAATTTCATATTTGTGTATATCACTGTGAACAAATAAAAAAGCATTTAAATTAACATATTTTATGAATTATTACTTCTTTATATACTAACATAATAAATACATAACTTTAAAATTTAATCATTTAAGGATATTATCTTCTATTTTACCAGCCAATTCATCTGGATCTTCTGAATCTTCAGGAATGCCTATCCAAAATTAAATAACAATATTTTATTTAAAAAAATTAAATTAAATTGCTTTATGTCAGTATGGAATAAAATTCACTTTATTTTTATAATATTTACAAGTAAATTTTGTTCCTTTTTAATTGATTCATCCATCCATTGTGACTGATTTGTTTACAACAAAATGCTGATTTCCAAAATTGAAGTTGTATACATTGCTATTGCATTCTTTCCAAAATATTTTTCTTACATTGTTTAATGTAAGCAGTTATTTGTATCATCTCACATTTTAATCCAAAATTTATACATTGAAGTAGTTTTAAATACATTAATATCACCAAATGCCATTTTCTTCACAATGTAAACTAACTTTTTCCTTCTTGAATTTCATTTGAAATATCATCAGCATCAAGCATGCACATGGCATGCAATTAATACTTTATAACCAATTTGTTAGCAATTCATTTAATTCATTCAACTTTATAAATGTACCCATAAAGAAAATATGAAATAAAATGATATATCATTTTTCTCCCATAGATATTTTTACTACTTGATGAGTTTAACTTTCTGATTTTTCTTGTTGAATAGTGTGCATGTTTGAAATAGGCATATTTTAAACAAATTCCTTTTACTATTCAGTACAATATTAACACCAGAACAAACATTTCTGCCTAATTTAATTAGTGATTATCAAGTTCCAATTTAACACAAAAACAACTTTTCAATTCTAGAACTTTAATCTGTTTTGCCTTACATTGTTTTTATATTAGATTGAAAATTTACAATAACTAATTAAATTATTAAAAATACAAAAACTAGTTAAAAGTATCTCATCAGTTCTGAATTATTTATGTTCTAATTTCAAGCAATAATATGGATAATTGAGAATTTGACACATTTTATTAATTATAATTAAAATAACTAATGTTTTTGATGGAAACTTTCCATGGAAAAAAGTCATTTAATTAAAGGTTGTTTAATTATAGTTAAATATTTTCAATATCAAATGCTATATTGTTTAGTGTTTTAAAATTATTTAATAAATAAAAATACTACAAAAATGTAAGAATTTAATGAATTTTTCAACTAAATTCCCACTTTATAAAATTCAAAATATATATATTTCTTGCATATGCACTGCAACTAGAGGATTTGATCCTGGCATCTCGAAAATCGGGATCCCAACCACTTTTCAGTCCCAAAATTTTCGGGATTAAGTTTTCCTAATCCCGAGATTTTCGGGATTGCTATCATTTTAAAAAAGTTGCAAAATAGACTGCATGAAGCGAAACGTTCAGTGCCAGTGCTTTTAACTGAATTGCTTGCCTATCATTTTAATATAAAATACAAGAAATTTTATTCCAACAAGCAGCAGAAATTAACCTAGCAGGCTTGCAATGCTTGCTTGGAATAAAATTTCTTGTATTTTGAACTAAAATGATAGGCAAGCAGTTCTCACTGGATTACTTGGTAATATACTTCATTTTTGTATTTTTGAATTTTCATGGGCGCCAATCGATTTTCTGGTGCAGTTGAGAGAACTACTCAGTGCGTTTTACCTGTCAATGTGTTAACCATCTTGTTTTGCCAGTGTGGGTAATATAGACCCGACACCTCTCACTTAGGGGGGGTCGACCTTAGGTGAAAAGGTTACGACCCTCACCTTGCCCATGATCTGTCAGGATGATGCGAGAAAGTCTTTTTATGTATGGGGGTAGTGGTTTGCTGGACGCTGAGAGAATCACACAGAGACCGAATTTACAAAATTAACATGCTTATTTTTAGAAAGACATGTTTACAATGATCAAAACAATGGTCTGTCCAGTGAAAAGATGGTGTACCAAACGATGGAGAGCCCTTCCCAAGGGCATGTGAGTCACACATCAGAAAAAATTCTCCTGCGTCGGTTGTAGAGGGTTTTCCTTTTACCCATTTGGAGGAGGAAGTGGTAGCAAGGCCCACATAGCACAAGACCACGATGTTCGTTCACGATGTTCCGTTGGAAAGTTAATTCCCTAGTTCATACTGTGGAGAAGTCTGCGGCGGGAAGGTCTGTCCCTAACTTCTGCCATATTTGGTTTGCTAGCCTTTACTCCTACAATCCCAATCTGTGTCAACCAGACTGTTTTCTTCCAACCTCCCTGTGTCCTCAGAGCTATAACTAGAGCAGGCTTATAAGTATTTACTAATGATTCCTCCAACTTCCATCAAACCTAAACACGTTTTCTCAGCAGCTGCATATATGTGCAACAAATTGAGAAGCAGACTTGGGGATGAGACACTGGATGAATTGTTATTTCTCAGATCATATTTTAGCAATTCAAATTAGAATGTTCCTATTAGATTAGTTTTCTTTATATTTAAGAAAAATGTGACTGATTAATATTATTTTTAAATACTTTTTGCTAAGAAACTTACTATACTACCTACTTACTAGGTTGTTACATGAATGTCGTCTATTTAGTCAATGTTAAGAGAGATTTTTGTTAATTTTCAACGTTTATTTGCATAGTTTGTTACATAAAGATTTTTCCAATTTATGTAAGTTTAAAGAGATCTTGATGATGCTTAAAAAAAATAACTTTAACATGAAGACTGAGTAATTTTAAGTCTGGTTAGTCTGACTCTAAGTCTGATTAGTTAGAGTGATTAAATTAGCTAGGTGTATACTGTAAAATACATTGATTTTTGTCTAAATTTTGATTTGTTGATTTCTGTAAGATTTTCCTATTTTTTATTAACCCTCAATACCGAAATAATCCCGGGATCGACTAAGTATAATCCCAAAATCTTAGGATTAAAAATAAGGACCGGAATCGAATTCCCTAACTGCAACTTATGCTACTCAAAGTTATCAAAGATTGGATTGAGGTTTGAGTAGCATGAGTAGCAACAAATTTGCATGGTAGGACAGGTTTGAATCCTGCTCAGGGCTGATGTTTTCATGCTAAATTTAATAAAATCAGATATAAATAAATTTCAGACAAAATAAAAGCTCAACCACCTACCTCTAGATAAACTGCTTAATATTTTATTAATTAATTAGACTTATTGTAGCCTGATAAGAATCTGGCTGTATTGTTTGCTTCATAACATTTATCAGGTTAATTATATATAAAATTGTATATATATTTTTCTAAACAGATTATGCAAGTTATAATACAGTCGATCCCCCTATAACGCAATAGATACATTCCACTTTATAAGAATTTCGCATTGTAGGAATCCTCAAATACATGAGCCAATCACAACCCAGCAATTGTGCAGTTTACAGACTACGGCTGCTTAAAAGGTTTTCTTCTATAAAATTAATCAATTCTGGACTAATTTCACTCAACATTTCCAAAACACGTATAATTTTTTGGGAATAATCTATATAAACTATGCTATAAACAAAAAATTGTAGGATTACTTACTGAGTGTGCGCCGTTCGACCACGCCATTGCTTAAGCTTGTTTTCACCGCAGAGCAGCGCACCAAATGGCGGCCACGTTTTCTGATAAGTTATTTTTCTGCGAAAAATTTGTTGAACTTTGGAGACATCATTAATAGAAATAATTTTTGTGACCGTTGAATAAGAAATGTTTTTTCCACAAGAAATGTATAAAATTACAGTACTGTATTAGACTTACAGTACCTAATTTAGGCCTATATACTGTACAGACGATAGTAAATGCAACTTACCCGCCTAAACTCTCCGTAGCGTGTAAGTAGTTAGACTGCTCATCCACTATTGGTCCAGATTCAACCAATCCTGTCGCGATATGAGTCGGCGATGACGTTTTACCGCATTTTACAAGTCTCTTTTAGCGTCTTTATATGAATATGGTCGCAATTTTTTCACTGCGATATACGAATCCGCGTCATATGAACCCGCGTTTTAGGGGGGTCTACTGTATTTTAATAAAAATCTATAAAATGTAACATTAAAAAAACCTAATTTAAATCACAAACTAAACAAATTATCTGCCAACTCTGAAATTCTTTAATAAATAAAATCTATACATATAATCTATGTAAAATTCCTGTAATAAAATATGATTAAAACTAGAATGAGTAGATTATCATGCCAAATATAGGGTTTTTGCTTGAAAGTACCCAATTTGATTTGACTATAAGAAATTAACAGTTAAAGAAAGGTTCACCAAAGATTTTACAAATTTCATTGAAAAAAATCACCACATCTCTATGTGCATTCCAGCAGTCATAGTGACAATATCAAGGTGGTAGACAATTTTCTGCTATATACACCGCTGCATATCCTGTTTCACAGTGGTGATGGCTGCAGTGATGTGCTCCCAAAGATCCTGAAGGTCTCTGACCAAAGTTGCATAAACTATATCTTTCACATAATCCCACAGAAAGAAATCTAAGGGGAATCTTGAAAGATCTTGGCAGCCACACTATCAGGCATACCAGACCACAACCTGTGCTTTCTCCTGTGGCAAAGCAATGACTGGACAATAACGTACACAATTCAACTTCTGTGCCATTTTGCATTACTACAAAATCTCTATTTTTTAATTTCTGAAGTTAGACTATTTACAAAAACATATTAATATTTTTGTGTCTATCATTAAATCCTTTTCACACAACCACAGAAGAGGATTTAATGATAGACTCAAAAATGTTAATATATTTTGTAAATAGTCTAACTTCAAAAATTAAAATATTGAAGAATATACTGAATTAACATTGAACATTGTGAATTTATGCAAATGAAAATGATTTACTCGTAACTGCCACTAGAGGGATGAACCAGTTATAAAATTTGGCAAAGGACTTGATGGTTGGCGAGAAGATTCTTAAGTTTTTAATGTAAAGAACGTCGGATCCTACAATAAAAGGCTGGAATTTGATCATTTTTAAACATTGTAAATTTTTTACCTTTTATTATTTGCCTTTTAAAGAAGTTTTATCTTCTAACCAATATAACTGTGTCTTCTGTGGTTGTGTGAAAAGGATTTAATGATAGACTTGAAAATATTAGTATGTTTTTGTAAATAGTCTAACTTCAAAAATTAAAATATTGAAGAATATCCTGAGTTAACATTGAACATTGTAAAAAATCTCTATAAAACTTGATAAGTTTCTCACCAGACGCCACTTGTTGCTTTTATATATTCATTTTTTATGGAAAATTAAAATTGGGTACTTTCAAGCAGAGCACCCTGTATTAAAAATAAGTAAAATAAAATACTTTTAAATATTTATCTTGTTCTTTAATTACAATAGCAAAAAGAAAATGCAAAAAGTAGTCGTGGTCAAATATAATTTAAAAGTTTAAAATTATTATTATTTTTTTCATATACAGTGTTTGGCACAACATTTTGGTTCAACCATTACTCATAATAAAATCATACAGATAACAAGTGTAAATTTTGTTCATTATTACTATTAAGAGATTTCTTATTTAATTATTTAAAAGTAAAAAAAATGACTCAAACTTACCATCTCCCTTTAACGCATTAGATAGCATCTCTCGACATTTCAAACGTACTGTGTCTTTTGTATCTGAAGGAAAGGTAGTTTGTTTAGGAAGTGATTTTGAAGATGTAATTGATGAAAGCTTCTGTGAAGGACTGAATTCACTAGGACTACTCTTTTGACTGCCTGAACTGCTGCTACTTGGAGGAGAATCTGATTTTTCTTTATTATTACCATATCCATCGCCTTTTGGACTTGGTGAACCTATAATTTAAATTAATCTATATTTTAAAATGTATTATTATAAATTAAATTTAAATGAATATGTATTCTAAAAATAACTAGCAGGTAAACCCGACATTGCCCAGGAAAAAAATAAAAACGAACATTAATATTTTTTGTACTTCTAATCCTTCTATTGTATTATACTATTTGGTTTATATAAACTATAAAAGTTATCTTATGTAATGGTTTATCACACCAAATGAACAATCTAACACATTTAGAAATTTAGTCAAATTGTGTACAGTAGAGGAATAATTTTTAATTTAAAATGTGTTAGATTGATCACTCGGTGTGATAAACCCTTACGTAGGATAACCTTTGTAGTTATCTAAATCAAATACTATAATATAACAAACATTAAAATGAAAACATATAAAGAAATTGATTATTTTAGAAATTTATTAATTTATTTTATTGATTATTGACTACTATTGTCATGTTTACTGTGATACTTGGGTGTTATAAAATGGCACAATTTCATTGGTCAAGCAATTGAAAATACAATATATTAAATTTTTAAGATATTAGATATTTTTCTAATGTTAGTCATTACAAACTGTTTCATTCACAGCTGAATATCAAATGGTAATCTAACAATGAATCAAATTTCATGAAAAATAGAGCAAATATTTAAACCACTTAAAACATATTATGTGCTGGCTGATAATCTTGTATTATACAATTTTTATATTCACTAAATGCCACTAAATGCTGGGTCCAATAGGAAGAAGGGACTATTGTAGAAGGGGGAATTGAAGTTAATTCGACCAAAAGTAGTCGTTGACCTCCTCCCAGAAGCAAGGATGGTCAATGACTACTCATTGTATAGGCAAACTATTGCCCATTGTTCAATTCTGAATGCATCCACTGTAACAAACTTAACATTACTCTGCTAATTATTGGAGATAAAATCTATTCCTACAAAAACTTAATGCAGACCACACTTCACCTATGTTGAGCTTACCCACCCATAAGGTGCCCCACTATTTACTACTTTGCACAATGAAACACGACACTTGTCCACTTTTCAATTGGTCAATCCTTATAGATATTATTATAATAATTATCTACATAAGGCATTTCTTAATTGTTGAAGTTAAAATAAAACTATGAAAATAAAGGTATAATAAATTTAATTTTTAATATAATATAATAAAAATTAATATAATACTGAAATTCACATATTTTTTGGCCAATATTTCTGAAAAATATCATTGAAAAATCTTGAATCTTAATACTGAATTATTTAACAATATAGAGTGTTTTATTATAACAAAAAATAAAATGATAAATACTAGGAATAAATTAAATTATCATCACTATAAAAATTAAATGTAGATATTTAACTTACCAGAGAGAAGTTTTTTCCATGTCTTAATCAATGTTTTAGCCAATGAAATCACTTCCTCATCATTGCTGGACTTACGAAGGGAATTAACTGTCATACCAATTCTAGTTTTCTAAATATAAAATAATTAATAAGTCAAAATGAAATAATTTTATGTATTTCTATTGATTAAAATATTAAAACTGAAGAAATAGTAATATGATTATGTCCATTTTCAATATTTATCAAATATAAGTTAGAAGCTGTTTGTCATCAAATTAAGTTAATTAAATTCAACTATTATGTTACATCAACAACAATAATTAATATACAGTTGCAAAATACGATTATTGAAAGACATACAGCAATCAATTAGTCTCATTAAATTGGTAGAAAAATGACTGCTATATGTCTTTCAATTGAGGAGAGGTTTACAACACACTGCCCCTCTCTGAATACACCTCTGCTTTAACTGATATTTTGCATAAAATATTACATCTTAAGATTAAATAAATACATTTAAATATTTGGTTTTTTTAAATACAAACTAGAATATTCAGGCTAATAATAAGTCGCACAACTGTCTATCAGCATCACAGAAAATATGTTTACTTCACAAGTACTTTTGACAGTATATATAGTGATAGTCATGGTATATCACACTTATTTTTATAATTTTATATTTTGTTGATGTTGTCGAAACCGTGTTGTATTTGCTTATTGTGTACAGGCACAATGAAGTGACGTTTTTCTCAACACTGGGCTAGTTGAATCTTTTATTTAGTTAGAACGTTTTTTCCATACATCAACGTTTCGGGCATCAGCCCCTCTTCAGCTAACTAAANTTTCATACATGCGTTAATCAAGCCGAATAGTATGGCCAAATATTCAGCTATTCGGCCACGCTCCTGGCTGAATATTCGGTATTCAGCCTGAGGTCGAATATACTATTCGTTGCAACACTAATAATTATAGCAATAGAACGAATAAGTATTGTTCTTTGATCTTCCAAAGGTTTATGAACACAACTTTTTAAAAATACTTTGGTTTTTCCAATTTGCCATTCCATTTTAGAAAATTCAAGAGACTGCAATATATAACTAACTCCACGAGGATTGCTTGGATATTTGCTCTTTACTAAACTTCTCATCAAATTCTTATAATATCCCACGTTCTTAAATAACACAGTTGTGTTAAAACTTGTTCATCATCATAATTATTTGGCATTGTATTTGTATTAGGTTTTATATGTCAAACATACTTTTAGAACTTTTGGAAGTAATTTTCTTCACTGGCATTTGATTATTATATAAATAGTAATCTGTCACAAACTCTGACAATTAACTGGAGAACTGAATTTCACTGCAATATTAACTGTACTTTCAGTATCAGATTCAATTCCCTTTGATCTTCTGGAACTAAATCTATTTTATGTACTAAACAAAATACTTTTTTTCAGGAGACTTTTGAAGAATGGATTCTAAACATAACTGATAATAGTGCATGTCTTTTTCTAACTGATGTGATTTAACATCAAAAACATAAATAAGAACCTTCTAACTATATACCTAATTGTACTAGAATGCATTCTGAGGCTATTTGCTTTGCTCCTTCAAGATATGTGCACCATTTATTTCCCTGAAAAACATTATATTGTCCAAATAAACCAGTTATTGTAACCTGAACTGGAGTATGCATAGGTTTCAAAGTAAACAGATTAGTAGAAATTAGTTCCATGTTATGTTGGAGTTCAATAAAACAATGCTCTAAAGGTTCACAATAAGCTGTTGTGCTTCTCTTCCAAATCCTCCAGCATATCCTCTTACACCTTGAGATACTACTGTTCCTCTGCTTACTGTAGCAGCACTTGATTGTGGAATTCTAGGCAAAGGGTTGGTAGATAAACCATACTGGCTCCATAATCAAATGGATCAAAACTTGCTTGGCTACATATATATATATAAAGAAGTCTCCCTACTTCATAAACAACTATTAACAGTTATGACCCATATATATATATATATATATATATAAATAGTTATGACCCATATATATATATATATATAGGTCATAACAGTTGTTTATGAAGTAGGGAGACTTCTTTTCTTCTTACGTAATTGTAAAATACATGAAAAAAAATATATATTTTTCTCTCTCCTCTGACTTATGGATATTTTATAACTTCAAAGAAATTTTTAAAACATTGTATCAACAATGAATAAAAAAAATTAAAGTTAAAAAAGGTAAAAAGGAGATCAACTTGCAAAGAAAACTTTTATTTACAGGAGGATTTTATTTATTTAGGAGGTTTAATAATGTAAATAAAAGTTTTCTTTGCAAGTTGATCTCGTTTTTACTTTTTTCAACTTTAATCTTTTTTATTCATTGTTGATACAATGTTTTAAAAAATTTTTCTTTGAAGTTATCTATATAAAATATCCATAAGTCAGAGGAAAAAGAAAAATGTATTTTTTTGTGTATTTTCCAATTACATAAGAAGAATTTTATATTTGTTATTTATGTTCCATGCTTGTGTAGAAGAAGCAATTTGAAAATGTTCTATCTCTAGAATTCTAACATTCTGATCTTCATTTTGTCTGAAGAAGAGTTATATACTGTTGAAAATACTTGTGAAGTAACATATTTTCTGTAATGTCGATAGACACTTGTGTGACTTACTTTTATTATTAGTATTTGACATCTGTTGTTACTTATATTTTATTATTAATATTCAGGCTACTTCTCCACTTTATCTCCATTGTCTTTTGAGACTTTTCTGATTATGTGTAAAAATAAATAAATAAATAAATAAGTAAATCTTGGAGGGTCAAATTTGACATGATTCCAATACTTCCCCTTGTTATGAATACAAGCAGCCGGGAAAATAGAAGTTAAAGATTATTATCATTTTTAAATTGAAGACATAGTCGGTTGAAAATGAAATCATTTTTAAAAAATCAATTTTTCAAAAATATTTCCTCAAAATTGATGAAACCTTTATGGGTTAATTGTACATAAATAACTACCGTTTTTTTGCCTGGACCGCATTTAATCAGAGACTGGCAAAAAAACGGTGGTTATTTATGTACAATTAACCCATAAAGGTTTCATCAATTTTGAGGAAATATTTTTGAAAAATTGATTTTTTAAAAGTAATATAAAGAAAACGGAACCATGGATATATACATATCTATTACTTATAGCAATGAAATCATTGTTTATTCACTTTCAATGTTCCAGAATACAAACTTTTGATGACTGACCTTTCTCTGGCTACTTGGCTGTTCCAATTTTTAAATCTGTGTTTTTAATTAAATATTTTTTCTTTGTTTGTAAGAGAAGTTTTAATTTTGATGGTCAAGTACACTACAGAGAAAGGTCAGTTGTCAAAAGTTTGTACTATGGAACATTGAAAGTGAATAAATGGTGATTCCTTTTTTCAACAGACTGTCTTCAATTTAATTTTTAAACATAATCACCATCCAATAAAATTCTACAATTTAATTTATCATCATTTGTTTATTTTCTATTTAAAATGTTCAATAACAAAAATAAATAATTTTAATCTCTTAAGGAACTGCTATGGCAAATGAAATTAAAAACTGCTTTATATTAAAGCATAAAAATATCTACTTTTATAAACATTTAAAATTCAAATTATGTGTGTAGCGTCCTTGTAATCCAAAAAATAATTCTTGGTAGACAACCAGACAGCAATTGGTTAGGAATACATTACGGTTTATTTAAAACAATAGACCCCCCAATGGTTTAAACTAATAGAGAGTGCCTCCACGCATTAAAGATTGTTTAAAAGCACACCCCGTTGTACAGAATGTTAGGAATGGTTTAAATAACATTACGTGTCGGTATACTGTTACTCTGTGAACACCGGATAACACCAGTTGCCAGTTTTGCCATTTTATCTTTTGTCAGGAATAATACATATTAACTGAAAATGTAAGTGTTCATAGATACTCTGAAATTAATAATCTGTATTTTATTTTTTATATAAATGATGTGTTAAACAGCAATGTTCTATACATTTTTCATATTATAGAGAATAGTCATACACCAATGTGATAAAAATATAGTAACACAATTTTAAGATGTACCATTATATGACATGTAAGTTTTTTATGTTTTTTTTATGTTATTAGTAAATATGACGTAAAAAAGGGCCCCCCTTTATACGTCATATTTACCAAATGTCGTGAACCTTACTTTATTTTGTATTTTTAATAGAACTGAAGAGGGGTTGGAAACATAAACCAACCCGAAATGTATTTGAATAAAAAAAATTGTTTTAAATAAACCGTAATGTTTTCCTAACCAATTGCTGTTTGGTCGTCTACCAAGAATTATTTTTTGCATTACAAGGATGCTACACACAGAATTTGAACATATAGCAACCATACCTTCTACATTAAGAAGTATATTTAAAATTCACTTATAGGAAAAATTAATTTATAATATTTTAAAATTTTGTCATAAGCATTAAATCATTTAATTCAATTAAACATTTTAGAAAAATTTTACCATTTACCCAAATTTTACTTGATAAAGAAGGGGCATATCAATAATTAGTTATGCAAATGAGAAAACAATATATATTTGCATATTAAATGCATACTAATTTTGTAAAAACATTACAATGTACAACTTAAAATACATGATAATTTGTTATTTTAATGCCAAACAAGCCAATTGATATTTATACATATAATAATAAAATAAAGATATAAATTCAATAAAAAATATAATTCTTAATTTTTGATAATTGTAATGTCAGAAAATATGGTAAAGTACCTTATATCAATCCTAAAAATGCATTTAACCCATTTTTACCTGTCCATAATGGAATATTTCAGTTCAAAACAACAATCAGCAGTTATCACCAGCAGACTACTTAGTGAGTTATACACTATTAATAGATATTTTGGCTATACTGCACAACTGCACCAGTTCAAATCAACTTTATTGGTAATGAGCATTTAAACTCTTTTTTAACATTTAAAATGATTTTAAAAGAACATTATGATACAGCATTAAAATGAAAAGTGATATGTGCATAAGAACATGAAAGCAGAACTGCCAAACATTATCTATTTTATGGCATTTGTCCCCTTTTTCTAACTTTTTATTTAACAAACCTTAATAAAATTGAATATTTTAAAATTTCCCCTCCTAAATAAAATCTTAAAAATTCAATTTTTTAGCTCATGATGCATCAAAAAATCCTAGATGCATATCCTCAATTCTAGCATCCTAGAATTAAGGATATGCAAATTTAAAAAATTTCTACCAAAAATTTGTTTTTTGTTAAGTTAATCTCCAGTAAAAACGTGAAAGTATCAATTTTTTGTGAAATTTTTAACAAAAGTATCAACATAAAAATCTGCAATTGTAACATTAAATAAATTGATGAGATAAAGTGCTTTATGTATTTATTATTATAACATTCAGAAAATTATCATAAATTATTTTTGCATTTTAACAATTATTTTTATTAACAACCTATTTAAAATTATCATGTAAACACTAAAATAACATCACTTAATTATTTTAATGCATTAAAGAATAGACTCTAGGCTTTTATGTTTCAATCAACAATGTCATTTTATAACATAAAATGTTATAAAATAACATTGCATATTTAATTAAAATTAATGAAAATTTAAATGCATAAAAACTTCCTTAACAAGTCTATTTGTAGTCAAGAAAGTTAGATTGAAAACTTGGATACATTCCAAAGCACAATTTAATTACAGTAACATTTGGTTTTGTGACACATTTCAGTAGGACTTATCACACAAATTTACTGTTTAAAAAGCTCTTACTGAATGGCCATTCACTTTAATTAAGTGGTATTGGGAGCAATCGTCTATGTTAACAGCATAAAAATATTTTCAAGCACTATAATAATCTATATTGCATATCATAATTTATGTACACATGTACAGTAAAGTGTACAAAATATTGTATTGTGTTGTTGATATAAAGAAGTGAAACTGTTGCATACATCTTTTACAACATAATAAAAAAATAAGTTTAAATAAAGTCTGATAGAACATTGCAGAAAACGGGTCCAAGAAAAATCCATTTTATTAATTTTACAAGCAAAAAAACACCTTTAAACTTGTTTAATAATCTATAAATCAAGTAATTTAATTGAAAATCCAGAATTTATATTTTAAGTGATTTAAGTGGTTGTATATGTTTCTTCTACATACCCTCATGACATTTCCTAGACACAAAGGAAAAAGAATTATAAACATTTCAGATACATTCACTCAAATATAATTTTAATATGAGTAAAAATTTTATTCACTTATGTATTAAATAAAAGAAATTTGGTTTTGATTTTTATTTTTCAGATGAAAAAATATTATTTTTGCATTTAGATTCTTGAATTATTATAAAACTATTTTTATTTACGGTAATCAAAATTATTTGCATTTGAAAAGCTTCTTATATTTTAAAATTATATCAAATTATATTTTAAAATAGCTTCACCACACAACCATTAAAGTTAATATAATTATCTTAACACTCATCTGTAATTTGATCACATTCATTTATTGAATTATCTCTCAATAATAATTTTATATTTCTAATGTTAGATGAAAGATAGTGATTTAATCAAGCACTGTTTCATTTAAATATTTTCATACATTACATCAACAAATCTAAACATACATAAATAATTATACAAGCTAACTAAATACCAAATAATAATTGCTGTTATTAATTCATTTAATATTGAAAAATTACATAAGATATGTTAGTATATTCTGCATTAAAATATGCCATAATAAATACTCAATAACATCTTAAAAGTATCATGCAAGTACTTGAAAAAATAATTATATTTAGTAATCATATTTTTTTATAATTAGTTTAATGCAGTGTTTCACAAACTTTGGACCACCATCTCCTTTTAGTGCATATATTTCTTATATTTTTTTTTGTTTCAAAACAAAAATTCATTTGGAAAACCCCTACCAAACCCTTGCCTTTCAGTGCTCGAGTCTTCTACTGCTCTCAATGGGACAATAGTGCCCACTTTCAGAATCACTGGTTTAATAGATACCTAGTATTGATAGAATGATTTTGCCACTATAAGAGATCCAAACTTCAATCCAATCATTGCAATTTTTCGTAGTGATTTGTTTATATCAAGACTTTCTTCCAACTACTTATCCTTACAGACTAATTTCACTGCAAATAAAACACTCTTCTAATAAGCACAGTCAAAATAATATCAATTTATATGTTATAATGTAATCCAAAGCACACTGAAAGTGCCACAGAAAAATTCAACAATTTATTTTGTAATAAATAAATTTCATAATTCCTTAATTTTTACTATCAAAATTAAATATTAATATTTTCTTATATTATTAATATTGTATTAGTTTCACATTATTTATAATATTCAATATTTTTGCATTATTCATAAACTGGATATACTCATATGTACAGTACAATTGATTTTATTACATTTTAGCACAAATTCATGAAATATAAGAAGCATTTCTTTATATCAACTGTATGAGTTAAAAACAGGTCATTATTTTGACACACATATACATATCAACAAAATTATAATATAATTAACTTTACAGAATGCACTCTACTAATAAGTTTTTTTTTATTAATTAACTGAAGTGAAACATACCAGTAATAAAATTGTATACTGCCTAATAATACTCATGAAAATGGGTTAAACATTTAATAGAAGTCCATTAAATGAATTTCCACTAAAAGTAAACCTAATAAAATGTGTGTCTGCTCAAAACAGTTGCCAAAATAAACTATTATTTGAAGAGTTTTGCTAAATCAAAACCTGTCTCAAATGAAATCATTTAATTGAATACTACTGAAACAGAAATCACATAATGAAATTAATGTTATATCTCTATATAGTTTTGTCAAACAGATGTGAAGGAAAGTACATATATGATCAATAAGAATCAAAGTACTGTAAGGTCTCTTTTTATGCGGATTATTTTTATGCGATTTTGAAGTTGTGCGGTTTGTATTTCATCTAAAAATTTCTTGGACAAACATACATATAGGCTTGTTTAGGAAGCCCGCGTATAGACAGTCTCCAAAAATCATGGAACGCTCAAAGCTCACTCCATTTGTTCCACTGACATATAACGTTTATGGATGTAAAGGACAGCTAGATCTACCTTAATCGCTTTAGTTCCTAGCAATTTTTGATATAAATATAATTAAATATAAAAAATACTTAAAACTGAAAAAAAACGAAAGAAATGCGTTAATTTTGAAGAAAAAGCTTCAAAGTTTAACTTCCTTTGTCTCACCCTTCTGTGAAATTTAACACAGATAAGTCATTGTTTACACAGCTGGATGACCTTGAACACAGCTGGAGTTGGATTTCCCGGGGCATTTTCATAGACGTTGCAAGAGGACAAGGGTTTAAAGTAGGGTGAATACTAGTGGCCGTATATTTTTAAATATTTTTAAAAAATTCAAATTTTTATTGCGATTTCCGACCCCCTGACTTAATTAAACGTATATATAATAAAATATATTAATTAAAAAAAACTATTGGAAGTCGTTTTTGATATCAGAAAGTAGCTTTAAATAATTTTACCAACTCGTTTTGCTTTTATGCGATTTTAGAAAATTACGGAACGTATCCCTACTTTTTCAAGGCAAGTAAAGTCTTTTTTTATGCAAATTTTTTATATGCGCTTTTCTGTAGAACGTATCCACCGCATAAAACGAGTAACTTACAGAAATTAACCAGTGGAACCTGTTTAACGAATGCTGTAGTTAATGACCAAATCGGTTAATGAACTTTTATTTTGCAAAAATTCTGTCTCAGATAACGGACAGTGAATGCAAGTTTCTGTTATGTAATTTAACTATATGCAATTTATTGGTTTCATCTTTATCTAATTTGTAATAAAGCATATTACAAAAACTAGAGAACCTGAATAATTCATCTAACAAGTTATGGGCCCAGGCCACACTTCTAGATCATCATCAAATTAATATTCTAACAAAGTGAAGGTAAGCCTTTTTCTAGAATAATAAGTCATAACCCAATAGCTCCAATCAATTTTCAAGATGAATATACAATTGTTTCGAATAGAAAAGTTGGATAAAAGGCAATTATAATTGCTGGAAAATGCAAATGAAAATACTTTTAATACAAAATGACCTTGGAAATATGTTGAAGAAGCAACAGATGAATCTGATGAAGAATGGAACAAAAAAGACCAAAAGGCTTTAGCAATAATTATTTTAAGCATAAAATCATTAGAAATAATTCATGTAAAAAGATGTAGCACATCAAAGAAAGTGTGGGACAAACTAAAAAAAATACATCAGCCAAGAGAATCAATTATGAAAGTAAGTCTTACAAGACAATTACTTCAAATGAAAATGAAGCTGAATCAAAGTATGAAGGAATATTTAGATGTCTTCTTTGAAACACTTGATACATTGGCAGAAATTGACACGTTTCCATCGACTTTCTTTCCATTCTGATCCTTTGAGGACTTTCTGATATGAGAATTTTACAGTAGTAATTGAAAGCAGAGATCAACTTCCTGAACTCAACATATTAAAGGTGAAACTTCTAAAAGAGGAAAAGAAATGTGAGAGGGAAGAAGATATAACAAGTAAGAAGACAGCCTTTGTAGAACACTCAAATGAAAATAAAGGCAAAGATCAACTTAACTCTAAGAAAAAGAAGAAATTCTCTTTCAAGTGTTATACTTGTGGCAAACAAGGGCAAAAATCCTCTGATTGTTGATGAAACAAAAGGAAAAAACATAAAACATCTTCAAAAGAACCTAACAAAATAGCAACAGCAACTACATTTGAATCTTGTGAATCTTTATCTCAAACACTAAGAAAGGATGAATGGTGTTTCAATAGTGGAGCAACAGCACACATGTGGAGATGAAAAGCAATTCATAAAAACAACACAAATTAATCCACAAAAAGTGCAACTGGCCAACAATAAAACAACTCAAGCTGCTGGAAAGGGCTTGATTCTGTTGAAAACCTTAATTAATTTGAAAGAAGATACACTACTTTTAGAAAATGTAATATTTGTACCTGACCTTCAAGGAAATTTAATTTCACTCAGTAAGTGTACCCAGAGATCTTATACTTTCAAATTCCCAGGTAAAAATGAAAGCTTAGAAAATACCAAAACTAAAGAGATTTTGGCACAAGACATTAAAAGGAATGAGCTTTATGTTTAAGACAACCTACAGAAAGTTCTTCTCTAGCTACTGTAGCCCAGAAAAGTCACTCAAAAGGAATTAATCCAAAAATAAAAGATATCCAGATATGACATAACATGCTTGGACATCTAAACTTCAGCAATCTGAAAAAATTACAAACAAAATAAATGGTACTTAGCTTGCAATTTGATAATTCTCCCGAAGAATCTGAGGCTTGTGAAACTTGTATTGGAAGAACACAGACAAGATTATCATTTTCAAAAGAATCTTCAAGTTCAAATCATATATTACAACTAGTTCATTCAGACATCTGTGGCCCAATGAAGATCAAATCTCTTGATGGATCAAGATATTTTGTCAGAAAAAATTATATTTCTTGAGATTATATGTACAATATGAGTCAATTTCTTTTGGTCCCTTCACACATTGTTGAGGTAATAACAATTCCATGGCAGAGTCGATCTTTTATTGTAGGTACCCGTTTGCCATACAATACAAAAAAATTAAAATAGTCCTCTAGCAGTGGAACAAAGATAAAATTAATTAATATATATAGTTTAAAAAATTGCCAGTATGTATGAGGGCTGTTCGGAAAGTTCATGGCCATGCCTATATGCGACGCTGCAATCAATTTAATTTTTGACGGGAATAATTCAGCCATCTTTGTAAAGATACAATACCACTTTCCACTTGATTTGTTGTAAAGTTTTGCCACAACAGCTTAGCAGATAGTCAGTGTGCACACGCTTTGTCAAAAATCGAGAAGACGGAGACTCATGCGATCATAAAATACCTGACGATAAAAGGGTTGACCCCATCTCAAATCAAAGCTGACATGGATGAAGTTTGGGAGAGTCTGCTCCTTCATACACCACTGTTTCACTAAAAAAAATGGACAGCCCTTTTTAAATCTGGCAGAGAGAGTGTGGAAGATGACCCTCACAGCGGACGGCCATCAACTGCTGTCACTGAAGAAAATATCGACAAAGTTCACGATTTGTTGTTAGCAGATTGCCGTTTGAAAACGCGTGAGATAGCTGAGACAACAGGCATCTCTGTCAACTGAGTGTATCACATCCTAACTAAAAATTTGAGTATGACAAAGGTCTCAGCAAGGTGGGTGCCACATCTACTGACCCCGAGCAAAAACCTGATCGCACTTTGATGTCAAAGGAGTGTTTGGACTTCTACCAGAAAAACCCATAGGATTTCTTGCGTCGGTTTGTGACTACTGACAAAACGTGGATCCATTACTACACTCCTGAAACAAAAGAATAGTCGAAGCAATGGAAACACCACAGTTCGCCACCACCAAAGAAAGCAAAGACAGTTCCATCAGAAGGGAAAGTGATGGCCTCGGTTTTTTGGGTTGCTGAAGACATCATCCTTATTGACTACCTAGAAAGAGGAAAGACCATCAATGCTGTCTGTTACTGTGAACTTTTGGAAAAACTGAAGAA
This sequence comes from Centruroides sculpturatus, assembly GCF_000671375.1. Classification (NCBI taxonomy): domain Eukaryota; kingdom Metazoa; phylum Arthropoda; class Arachnida; order Scorpiones; family Buthidae; genus Centruroides; species Centruroides sculpturatus. The sequence continues at coordinate 179,467 of NW_019385296.1, read as the reverse complement.
AGAAATCGAAAAAAAAGAGGCCACACTTGAAGAAGAAAAAGGTTCTGTTTCACCATGGTAATACACCTGCACATTCCGCCAGAATCACTGAACAAAAGATAAATGAACTTTGCTTCCAATTAGTTCCACGTCCACTGTACTCACCTGATTTGACCCCCAGAGACTTCCACCTTTTTCCAAACCTAAAAAAATTTTTGGTTGGAAAGAGATTCCACTCAAATGACAAAGTCATATCTGAAGTGAACGAGTATTTTGCATACCTTGACAAATCGACCTATTGTGATGGCATAAAAAAGGTAGAACATCGCTGGAATAAGTGCATTGCTAACAAAGGAGACTACATTGAAAAATAAAAATAGTTTTAACATTATTTTGTTTGTTGTTCTATTTGAGGCCACGAACTTTCTGAACAGCCCTCATATAGTCTCAAGAAATATAATTTTTTCTATTAAAGTAAATTTGTCCTGGCAATTTTTTAAAATATATATTGTCATATTTATAGATGATAAATCCAGAAAAATTTCTGTCTACACACTGAAGAACAGAAGTAAAGTATTTGATGCATTTAAAAGATAGAAATCAACTTCAGAGAAGTAAACTGGACAAAAAATAAAAATGATTAGAAGTGACAACAGTCAAGAATATTTAAGCAAGGAATTCACGAAATTTCTTCAATATGAGGGAATAAAACATCAGCTCTGTTGAATACTCATTTCAACAGAATGGCATAGCTGAATGTGCTAATGGAACTCTTGTCAAAATGCATGTTGATAAATTCAGAATTATCAGAATCATTATGAGCTGAGATAATAATTGCTGCTGCATATATCAAAAATAGGTGTCCTAGTAAAAACATGGACAAGACATGGAAAAAATTTTTACCTTAAGAAAATCTACTATATCCCATCTTTGTGTGATAGGAAGCAAGCTTTCGCTGTAAACAATAAACCTGGAAAAAGTAAATTCATACCAAAAAGTAATGAATATATTTTAATAGGATATGATAATGAAGAATACCATCTTTGAAAATGAGGTACAAACCAAGTTATCAAAAGTAGAGATGTTTGTTTTATTGAACTAGGTCTTACGACAAATTCTCCAAAAAATAATGATAAGTTGTTATGATATCTCAACTAGAACTAGAAGAAAAGAGAAATGTGGGAAGAAAACTGTATGAGACAGGATGTTCAGGATGAAGACAATGACTCACCTGAGATCTAGTCTCAAGTGATACTGAGAATATCTTAGAACTAAATTTGGATGATGACAATGATCAAGAAAATGTCGCCAATACAGTCGACCCCCTATAACACTGTTGATTATTCCGTTTTATATGAATTCCATGTTGTGCGAGTCACTTAGATTTTACAAATACATGTGCCGGGCTGTGAACAGCTCAGATATTTGTAAAATCTAAGTGACTCGTACAACATAGAATTCATATAAAACGGAATAATCAACAGTGTTATAGGGGGTCGACTGTATTCAAACAATTCAAAGAAGAAGGGAAAGACCAAAAAAGCTGCAAACAGAACTCCCTGGCCTACCAATGAAAGAATATCACTTTGTTCAATCAAAGGTAGTAAAGAAAGACTTGGACTGTCAAACCATTGAAGATAAAGTGCACAATACCTAATAAAAACTCTATGTTTCATTCTAAAAATAAAAATATTGACTTTCAGTGGCATTTCATAGGTATATGCACAACATAAACACAATAAATATGATGTATAAACCTTCACAGAACATGCTTGCAAACATCCTATCTTAAAGTCTATCCAAAGGGAGTCGTGAAGCATGTGTTAAAAACTTAGAAATCTGTACTGACTTTGAGGGGAAGTGTTGAGACTTAAAATTTCATATGATGTCAGCATATAATTACAAGTGATGAACCAAATTGTATATGTGATCTCTTGTGATGTAAAGTGATCTTGTCTCTTTCCCCCTGAGAATGGCATTCTGTAGGATCAAAGTTTCCGTTATGTAATTTAACTAATGCAATTCATTAGTTTTATCTTTATCTAATTAATTATTAGATAAAGATAAAACTGAGACAAATTATTCAAGTCTGTAGTTTTTGTAATATACTTTATTATGATAGAGCATATTACGAAAACTAGAGACCTGAATAATTTGTCTAACACAGAAGATGCTTGTTTCAAATATATATCTATCTATCTATATATATATATATATATATATGGAAATGTATGTCCCTATATTTCACTTTTCTGCCAAATCTACACATCGCACTTGAATGGTGTTTGTATGTGGTGGTAGCCCCAAGTCTCCATTCGTGCACAGGGGTGGTTGCGTCTCGATAGCTATAAGGGTGCGGGAGATATGAGGCTGAAAGTGGTTGAAAGTGGCTTTCTATTTCGAATGTTTTGTTCGAATTTGTTCGAATTTAATTCGAACAATGTTCAAATTTGTTCGAATTTGTTCGAATTAAATTCGAACATAAAATTCGAATATTGGTTCGATTATAGAACGATTGTAAACGTTCCAGAAACGTTGAAAATAGTTCGTTTGACTAAACGTAAAAATTCTCTAATTAGTCTGGAAACGGGGGACCTAATTCTTGCATTCTGTGAAAACGGGTAAGATTGGCTATAATGTAATTATCTTAATCTTCATTATCGTTACTTTTTGCCCAGCGAAGCGAGTCCTTGCAGCTAGATTCTAGATTACTTAGAAAAACAGTCTTTTATATATAAAGAAAACTATATTACATACAAATAAAAACCCAGCGAAGCGGGTCCTTGCAGCTAGTATATATATATATAATACTGTACATTAAAATTAAACTTATGGGTATATAGTTTAATTTTTTAAGTGCATTACACATTACACAAAAACAAATCCAAAAATGACTAAAATAAAACAAATAAATATACCAACATCTGTAAGTTATTTCAATAGTAATGATAGAAAAATAAAAAAATGTTTATTCTTATGAGAAATATAAAATGTATAGCTGACAGATGTAGTACTTTGTTTCATATACATTTTAATTTATTACAGTTTGATATTACTTTGTCATTGAATCAAATAAAAAGGCAACATCTTTCTAGTACATTCTTCATTTCATCTTTGTTTTTTTGTATTTCTTTCTACAGATATTTTTCCATGTGCCTTCAAAATTTATAAATGAAATTAATAGCAAGAAATTAGCTGGAGTGATATAATTAAGGATTATTTTTTTTAAATATTCAATAATAATTTTTAATCTTTGCTTTAAAACTATTATTCTGATTAAAATTTATTTTTTATTCCTGATTTCTCAGATAATCTAGTAATTTGCCCTCTCTTTTTGCTTACTATAAGCTCATTTAAACAGATATTATTATAAATTCACCTAAGCATTTATTTTATGTTAGATTAAAAAATTATTATTTTTTTACTTTTCCTATATTGCTTTTACCTTGTATTTTTTGCCTCCTGAAAATCTAAAAAAAAAACTTATATAATCATCAGAAAACAATTCCAAAAATTCTAAAGATATGACAATTTTTGAGTAATTTTCTTCTAACTAGTAACATGAATTTTCCTTTCTATTCAATTATGTACTATTACCTTATATAGTTTATTTTTTTACTTTATCTGCTGCTTAAACTGATATTTAAATCTATCATTTTTCAATTATTTAGTGTAATTTTTTACCAACACAACTGTTGTTTTTCCTTTCTCTTCTGTTAATCTCATCTTCCTTGTTTATTTATAATTTCTTACAATGTGATTAGATAAATTGTCGAACTAATAATTTTTGTCATGATATCAGCTATCTGTTAAAATTCATCAGAATAATAATCTATATTAAACCATGAGCTTTCAGATAATTGCATAGCCATTTATGAAGCTCATTTAATTATAATTATGCCAGATTCATTATATAATTTTGAATTTTGTGTTTTCTTAAAATGTTTGAACAATTTTTAAGAAATATATATAGTTCCTAAAGTTTTCCTATTAAAAATATACTTGATTTGAAGACAAACATAAAAGTAATAAAAAATCCACAAAGATAAATTGAACACAAGCAAAGTTGACTTATTTTTAGTATCTGTTTTCTCCTTACTGAGCAAAAATTGCTGTAAAATCTCTCTGAAAACAAATTCTGTAGTATCAAACAATTAAAAACCAATAATACATAGGGATATAAATGTCAGCTCCACTTATGTTTAACTATGTTTGTGATATTAAGAGAAGAGAGTAAGAAAATTATCTTCCTATATCTTCTTCAATGTCCTCATCTTTGTTTATCTTCAAATTATGTATATTTTTATTTATATTTTTTGTCTAGAATTATTATTTTTATATAAAAACTCTATTAATATATGAATTCTGAAATTACAAAATTTCATTGCTAAAATTTCCTACAATAATTGCTTTTGTAAATTTGATCAAATGTATTTAAATTACAATATTTTAGACTATTTAAATTTAAAAATATTTAGAATTGTTTTGTATAAGATATAAGATTTTAAATTTTATTTTAGTTTTATTACTATATGTTTTAAAACTATTAGTAATAAATCTAAAATTTATGATTATCTTGAAAAACAAGTGAAAATATTTTTATATTTCATAAAAATTAATATTAAAAATTTTGATAATCAGCAGAACATTTGAAAGTAGCAAAATTCAACAATAATCATTTTCATGACCTTGAAATATTCTGGAAGTCTGCTTGATATGGTCTCTGACATATTTAGAGTTTCCAACTCATCTTAAGTCCAAACAAAGTATCATACATCATGCCAAAAATCACAATTCTTAACTTTCACTTATTGCATACATTTAAATTTTAATTGTTTTTTATACTAATCCTTTTTAGTAAAACAAAACACTGTTGAATATACAAAAAAAAAATCACGAGTCACTCTCCAGGCATTTTATTAACATGATTTACATTCATTGGCAGCATCTCTACAAACTATGTTATTTAATGTATCAATTTTCATTATAAAACAAAGAAGAAAGCCTCTCAAATTAGCCTATCGCATTTCACCACTAACAAAAGAATTTTATAGAAAATTGATCGAGCTTAATTTTCTTGTTAATGAAATAAAATTTAAGCAGGAATACAAAAAAAAAGTTATCTAAAAATATTTCAATTTTATCTAGCAATTTTGATAAACGTATCATCATCACCTAAAATATCAAAAATGTTTTTTTATGATACAAAATAACAATTTTTCTATTGCTAGTCACTCAACTTTTAATGGATTTAAAAATCTCTCTCGCACACAAACACAGAATGAATGAAACTCATTGAAAGGAAGCGAAGTACTTAATATTTTTTTCTTTGCATTAAGAAAATAAAAAGAATATGTAAAAAACTAACTTCCCTTTTAGCTAAGAAAGAAGAAGAAGAAGAAGAAGAAAAATCTTCTTGATGATCAAGACTTTCGCCCAACAGAGAAATATCACTATAATTATTTTATAAAATTTTTTCTTTGATTTCTTTGATAATATATCGAACGTTTTATTATAATTTTAAAGATTTCTTTTTAAATTTTTTCTTTTTAAATTTCCAAAATTAACTTTATTGAAGTAGCGTGTTAGATAAAGTCGATACTTCTAGCATATATATATATACTTTTTTAAAATTCTTACAAACGTTCGAGTCTAAAATATCATAAATTGTTCTGAGATCTCTAAACTATTTCAATATATCTTTACTATACTTTAACTTATATATATTTTGCAAATTTTAGTGTCCAACTCCATTTCGGTATATATCTGTTATGTGATATGATATAATTTATATCTTCACCACTCCTCGTATAGATCTATCTATACATATTTTTCTGTTTATCAAAAAAATTCTTATAAAGTAATTACATTTTTTAAATGCTTAAAAGATATATATTAAGTTGGGTCTTACTAGTAATTATCTTACTCTAGTCTCACTAGTATATTCGAATTGTTACTCATAATAATCATCTTACTAGATACAGAATTCGANGTCATCTATTTTTTAATATATAAATTATGTTGTTATAGCAAATCTTTCATCATATTGATTATATAATCAATAGTCTATTAAAAATAATTTATAAAATCATTTCAGTCTTATTTCTGATTAAATATAAAAATTATGCAAATTTTTAAATATCACAGTTTCATGTGAACAACCTGCAGAGTATATGTATTTATAAGTCAGTTTGAAGATACAGATTATCTGCTGATTTTAACTCATAATTATGAACTCATCAAATGACTTTTCCTTCGTCTAACATCATCAAGTGCATCGTTTAGTAAACATGAAAATCTTTATGCACAAGACATTCATATGCTACCATTCATCTGTACTTGAACTTGAAAGCTGATAAATTTCTTCCTCCCGCTGTACATAATTTAATCGTTTCAGAAACTGACCATCAAGTTTACTTTATGTTAACTGATTGTTTTTTTTTTTTATTGCTATAAGTGCATTTTGATGATTAAGATAATTATTTATGTTTAAAATTATAGCTTGACAGTGGAATGTTTCTCCTTGTTTATAGAAAACAGTATTAATTCTCATCATTTTGCAAATAAAATCAAAACTAAATTTGATGTAATTAACGTTTTGCTTTATTTTGGATCATATTTTAAACTCTATAATGTACAGTACAATCCATTAAATCCAAATAATCAGCCAAATTATCAAGCTATTTTTAGGCTAAGTTAATAATAATCACCTACATATAATCAAATTAATTAGTAACTTATTATTAACTTTGCCTAAAAATAGCCTAACAATTCAGCAGATCATTTGGATTCAATTAAATTGGGTTATGAGTTGTTGTTATTGTACAATCAATTTTATATTAATTAAACAACACTCTTTTAAAATTTAAATAATTATTAAATAACATTAGAAAACAGTAATAAAATAAATTTCAAGAGCCTAATGATCAACACTTCCAACTAGTGCCATATAACAGATATTAATGATATTACAATTATTTTCTATTTAATTTTTTCCAAGTTTATTTTAAAAGTTTATCATTATTACCAATTATTTTACAATTATAATCACATCTGAAATAAATTAACTCCTCAAATGCTGTATTATTCAGACTATATTTTAATCTATTAATAAACAACAAACTTAGCTCTAAAGCAGTGGTTCTCAACCAGGGGTACATGTACTGTACCCCTAGGGGTATTAGAGTAAATCGAAGGGGTACATCTAACTTTCATTACAAAATGGCGTATGTTAATCAATTTGCTGTAAATTATTAACACAAGAAACAAGAAACAACAAAAACTTGCTTTAAAATATCCCAGTGTGAACACCAATTTCCCTTTTAACAGTCTAAACAACTTGTTTATCCACTTGATTTGCCTGTCTATTTGTGCCATTAGTGACAAGTAAACCTGTAGTCTAGGAAAATTATGGTTTAACCGAGCATTAATTACTTCTCAATAAGATTGGGGCTTTTTGTGTTTTTACTGGACTACTGGTATTAGGAATAACGAGGCCTGGATTGTATCCCCACCATGCAATGCGTGTCACTGCATACGCATATTATTTGATATTTAGCAAATTTATACATTACGTTTGTTACAAAAATTGAGAGATTCATGTACTGTTCTGCACGTTATAAATTCGCAGCCATTACTTTCAAGGTCAGTGCACAGTTATAATCTCTATTTAACAACATGGGAACCAAATTTTGAAAAAATTGCTGAAGATTTATCACAACAAATATCCCATTAAACTTTGTTAGAAATTATTGTAGAATAATTTAAATTTTCTTTAATTATAATTATTTATTTTTAGGAAATGTAATTTATGCATGTATTGAAATGACTTCTGTGATTTTATATAATATACTTATCAATTAATAATAAATTTAATCAGATACATACATTTATTTATGTAAAATAAGTAATCCACTTTTAGTTATAGTTAGTTAGAGTTTTTTTTATGACGCTCAGTTATAAGGGCTGTATACATCTAATGCAGTAATTATAAAATTTACATACAAAAATATAAAGGGTACTTGAGAAACAACTAATGGGCTAATGGGGTACATCAACAAAAAAGGTTGAGAACCACTGCTCTAAAGGGAGACAGACTGCTTCTTGTGCTAATAGTAATAATTACAATAAATTTTAAATCAAATTTAATTATTATTAAATAAATTATTAATGCAAATTACCAGGGCTGTGGAGTTGGAGTCGGAGTCATGGAGTTTTGGTGTTTTAGCCGGAGTCGTCAAAAAACCCGCCAACTCCAACTCCTTTTTACTTACCAACTTGTTATGTATATAAAACGGAAAAGTATTGAAATCAAGTCAAATTTGACCCTCCAAGTTTTTTTTTTTTTTTTGCAAATCTACACGTTTGGAGACCTCCAGAACCCCTCAAAAAAGTCAATAAAGGGGAAAAATTTGCGCATGCGTGTGTGTTGGCATCTAATTTGTTAAACTTCTTTATTTTCTGTTCTGAGATATTAAACAATATCTCAAAATAGGTAAAGTTTAAAAAATGAAATGTGGCACTGTAATTTGCATATAAAGGGGCATTAATACTATTAAATTTTGGTTCTTAATTAAAGGTCGACAGGGTGAAGACATAAAAGTGGTCATGTGTCATATCTCTTAATGAATATTTTACTCATTATTAGCGTTCAAAATTTAAAAAAATAAAATAAAACTCGTCTCTACCCTCAAAGCAAGCTTTTTTTGCCATTTTATAATAGTACAGTAAAACCAGTTAAGATGTCCTTGCCTAAGATGTTAGAATGTATACGGGACATGATTTAGTTCAACCACTTTGACGTTGAATAACTAACTCCTGTGTTAAACCATCTGACTCCGATTCTGGCCACTCTGACCACAGAAATTGTTAGGATTCAAACAGAGTGAACAAAATCATACCCCCACACACAGTCTAACATCCACACATATAGAAAAAAACCTCGAATCCTTTGCATATCTTGAAATTTCAAGGTGTCCTGAATCCAAAAATGTAAAAATTTGAAAGGGGTCATTTTTTGACCAAGCGCTACATGTTTCCTCTGTTAAATATAACAGCCGGAAAAGTAAAAATTATCGAATACAAATTTATATATTATTTAGAGAAGTCTTTTAGCTTTGGAATAAAAAGTTTCTACGCTCTATCTTTATTAGAACTCTATTTATTGAACCTTTTATTCTGAGGTCACGTGATGACATCAGAATTTCTGGGTCTCTTTCGATAATAAGTCCGCCCCTGGTCGGAGTCGGTAGATTTTTACGTGACTCCACAGCCCTGCAAATTACTAAATATCTACATATTAATTAGCCAAGTCATGGCCTGATGGATCTGGAATTATCATTTGATTATTAATTATTTGTGTATTTTGGAGTTCCTGGAACACTAACAATTAAACTGCTAGTGTTCCAGGTCTAAATCTTCAAATTAGAAAAACTTTAAGAGTTTGAAACATTTCATGCTAATGAAATTTTTAGTCCTTAAAAGTTTTTAGAAGTATTACTATACTTCCAGCATTTTAGCAGATTAAGATTTAGGTATTTTTCTGTACTTTTCTACCACATTAAGATCATATCATGTTCTTGAGTAAACATCTCAATACAGATATTATACTTTATTTATTATTTTTTTTTTCAAGTTTATACTAAAAATTCAGACTGTTTTAATTTATGCATTTATTTGCATCATTTTCCATGACATTAGAACTACACATATTAGTAGGCCCTCAATGTAACAGACATTCATCACTACCATAATAGACAACACCACTTTCCATAGTCAGCCAGATAACCAAGATGGTCAAGATATCATCCTACCATTCTGGAAAACCCAAAATTAAATTCAGGTGATCAAAAAACAAGAACTTTTTCAGGGATGATCTGTTCTGGATATGTATGTCAGGCTCTGTCTCTCAATCCTATTGTGGCCTGGCCTTACTAGGATTGAGAAAATATCTCTTAGTGTCCACAGGACAAAGTTAAAATATATATAAATGTTATATTGAAAATAAACTAAATAAAGTTTCCATTTTATTTCCTTGAAAACAAGAAAAGATTATCAAGATTCCTCCCAGATTGTACCAACTCCATAGGTGCTTTGGGGCTCCAGTACCCACAAAGTTGTTGGCTTCATTTCCATGATTGTTATGATAAGGCTGGACATAGAATAGTCTGTATTGTACTGGCCAAGTTTAGTGTGCATGCAATTTCTACAGCACATTTTCCAAATAACTAGAGGTTTGTGTACTGCTTTTTCTTTGGAGAATTTGTGTACATGTAGATTAATTAGGATCAGACATTTTATTAATTAATGACTCAAAACTTATTGACATGTATTTCTATCTTGCTTTTGTCTTGTCTAATTTTAGTAAAAATCATCTTCGAAATTGTTTAAATCTTACAAAAAGTTAAATTTTAATAAAGCTTTTGAAGAAAGAGTAACAAGTCTTAAAATTATTATTATTTACTAATCCAAAATGCCTATAAGGATGATATTAAGTAACATTAGAAATTTTTAAATAGTAACAGTGTTTAAAATGTTATTTGCAAATATTCAATAACATATTTAAGGTTTACTATTCTCAATCAATACACAGTAGACCATTGAATTCAAACTGAGCATTTAACTTGAACACCCACAAAAATTATAAAAATTTGACAATGATAGAAGGAAATATCTAACAGTTATTAACTAATGAGGAGTTAATGCTGTGAAAGACTTGTTATATTCTTAGAGAAAAATAAATTCATCCTTTTCTATAATAAAAATATTATTTACTTCCTAGACATTCCAACAACCATATGCAGAAAAAAATGCAGTTTTTATGTTACAAATCACATTTTTTTTTCCAATTTTTTGATATTCATTTGAAAAAAAAAAAATACATTTCATGATTTCAAAATTAAAAGATATAAACACTGCACATATAACCAGTACTCAGCAAGAAAAAAATTACAAGAAAGTAAAACATTTTCTTCCAATGGGCATCATTAGACTAACTGACTTTCACAGTTTGTATGAAGCTGTTAAAATAACCAGTTCAAACCAAAATTAATTATAATTACCTGCTAAAAAAAATCTTTATCTAGCATAACTGTTTACTCAAATAAGTGTTTTGAATCTATTTGACAGAACAACTTCAAGTTACATGAGAACTTCCACATAGAATGCAACAAATAATACATAAAAAATTAGAATAGAATAAAAAATATCAAATGTCAACTTCATAAAAAAATATTTACCTTTAATAAAAATTAACACTAATTACCTAACATAATTGGAATATTTACAACAAAGATAAAAACTGAAGATGATCCTTTAAAAAGATTAAAATTAGCAGCTTACAAAATAAAATAAATGCTGTAAAATTATAAAAGTGTTAATTATTTATAAAAGTTACTATATGTGGGATAAAGTTCCTGCATTATTTAAATTAATACATTCATTATTTATAAAGATTTCACAAATCTCTACAAATCTACCAAATAATGGATTTTTGATACTGTTGATTCTTTCAGCATTGATCCATTCAATAGAGGATCCATCAGTTTGCAAAAATAGAACAGTGTTTAGGTATACTTTAATAAATCAGAAACAGTTAATTTTAAGAGTGATTCTTGCAGTGTTTAAGGCGACACTACATAAAATACAGTAATTATTTATTGTGACATTGTCACAATGCCACCAAGCTGCAATTTTTTGATCATATTTTTAATTTATTTAATTTAAAATATATGCTCTCCACCTCAAATTAGTACTGTAGTGTCTTGTCCCTGTAAACATCATACTTTTCTGTTAGCAATGGTCATCTCTAGCTTTTTCAGGAGAAATTTTTTAATTAAAATAACATGACTTCCAGTTTGCATTAGCAGTTCATATATAGTTAATTGGAACCTCCTGTCCCTAAGCTTTCCATATCTGCTCTTGAATTTCATTTATCTAACATCATTCTCAAGATTAAGGAAAGACAAATGAACAAACACATGGACAACACTAGGAATTTACACATCTACAATTTTTTTCAAATTGCAGCCGAATAACAAAATTCAATGTTAATCTAATTCTAAATTCCAAAAAGGATTTCAATTTAAGGATAAAAAAATACAAATAAATTATTATTTAATGTTTCTAAGTCAAAAATAATAGTAATAAAATACAAGCATCATAAAAACTGATTAAAAATTTTTATTGATTTTATGCAATAATTTTTCAAATCACTCTTACTCTTCAAAAATAATTATATTCAAAAATATTGAAACACTAAACTTATATTATATTTAAAAAGCTTCTATACATATACATAAATTATATTAACAATTTTTTATTGCTTACCGACTATATAATAAACTATAGTTTAATTATTATGTTCCAGCTGTAAACATTAAAAATTCTTTAAAAACATTACCCCTGTTAAAAATCATGGCATGCATAAACATTTTTATTGAAATAATCTTGATTGAAACGTTACAATATGTTGGAAATATGATTATCAATCCAATTCCAATGAGAAAACAGTACACCATGATTATTCTAATAAACAGTATCCTCCAGTATTAAGCACCCTCTATTGAAAAGTGCATCTGCAAGATGAAAAAAGTTATAGACAGCACCTTCTAACAGCAGGTATGCTGCCTATTGGAGGAAGGTAAAGCTTGTTATAAAGTGAAAAACAGCAAATTCTATTCAGAATTATCACTTTTACCATATATTAAACTAATGTGTGTGTGTGTGTGTGTGTTGTGTTGCATTGTTATTCAAATAATAATAAAATATAATATACATGATTTATTCCATTAATAGTTGCATCTAATTCTCAAAGAACAGAAATATTTTTTCTCTAATAGTAAGTGCACTCTAATAAACAGCATAACTACAAGATAAAAAGTTATAGGCAGCACACTTTTTATTAGAATAAATATGTTATTTAATATCAAATCCATAAAAATGATCTCAAGTAATCAAAATATATAAATATTTTAAATTGCTCAGAGTATTAAAAGTATGTAAGAAAATATTATGTACTTAATATGTCTTACAAAATCTTATAATAATACATCTTATGAAAAATTTAACAAAAATAGTGCAAATTTACATAAGATATCGGTTCAATAAGATGTTTGCAAACAAATGGATAAAATAATTGACATGGTCATAATTTCTTTATACATCACAAAAATAAGCATGCACGGTCATACAATCATGTAATTAATTGCAGATAATGAACTAGGAACTAGGTAAATTATTATATGTGATTATCACTAAATTATTTATAAAAATAAAAACTGGTAACTTATTTCATTAACTAAAAATATTAATGTATACTATTATTTAATGTGCATTAGTTCATTAGGTTCTTTTCTGTTAATGGGATGTCAGTTGTAACTTTAATCCTATGTGCAATACTGTCATCTGCATCGCTCCAAGACTATTACATTTAACTATTTAGTCCATGTAACTGTGCCAGCTTCGAGTGACCCATTTGACTGTTCATGGAATACTTGATGTTATATAGTTTTAGGGAGGTGTGGGAACTCGTTCCACCCGAGTGCCAAGGGACAAGTGATAGCGAACACCAAAGCACATGACTACATGCAAAGCATGTAGAATAGGCAATATACTGATACATGTTCAAAATTGATCTTTGGAGACGAATACCTTGTGAAGGGTCAACAATTCTGAAGTGGTGTGAAACCCTTCATTCAGAGCTTGAATCTTACCATATTGGCTGGCATCTTGTTAACAGAAAATACCATTCATTAACACAAAAACTCACTTCTTCTGTACTAAGTTTTGAATATAACAGATCCATAAAATCACTACAAATATATAGTAGAATGTGATTTATCTTTCTACAAACTTAAGATATTTATATGCACCATATATTATTGCAAAAATCCTACAATCACATAAAAACAGTTTATAAAAACACTAACATTTTGAGATTGGGGTAAACAATGTTACGAAATTGTAAATTTTAATTTTGTTAAAACGTTAAGTAATGAAATAAAAATTATAATTGTTTGAAGAAATAATGCTATCTGTAGAATAAAATTTATTCCTAAATATGTTTGCTAAGATTTTTAAAAATAATATTTAAACATACCGTAATATAATGTAGCCTATAAGAAAACATAGCAAGATAAACATTAAAATTCAATACAGTAGTTATTTTAAATATTTTCAGTTTTTATGCAATACTTAATTGCTTAAATTCAAAATGGATAAGCACTAAAATATTAATGTTGCTTACTACTTGCAACTTAAAAAAACAGATTCAACACAAAGCAGGGTCTATAAATGTGTACAGGTATATCTCGACTTACGTTGTTTCGAGTTACGTCGTTCCCGATTATACGTCGTTTGTCAAAAAAGTATATGGAAAAAAAAAATCAAGTTTAAGTCATTTTATTCGACTTTACGTCTGTCTGCCACAAATATTGAAGTCATAATATCACTAGAAAAATGTTTAAAGCACATAAAATCATATTATAATATATACATTTACAAGTATATACTGCATTTACAGTACATGCATTTGTAAATTTAAATTACTTTTTTCTGTACTATATTAAAAACTAAAATTATTTGTTTGTAAGCTTAAAATAGATCCTTATTAACCATATATTATTAAAAATGCATTAATAAATAAAATACAGAACGGGAATTGGTAATTTATGGTTTAGCCTAGTGGTAAGTAGATTCGGAGACAAGTAAATTCGACTTANAAAAAAAAAAAAAAAAAAAAAAAAAAAAAAAAAAAAAAAAAAAAAAAAAAAAAAAAAAAAAAAAAAAAAAAAAAAAAAAAAAAAAAAAAAAAAAAAAAAAAAAAAAAAAAAAAAAAAAAAAAAAAAAAAAAAAAAAAAAAAAAAAAAAAAAAAAAAAAAAAAAAAAAAAAAAAAAAAAAAAAAAAAAAAAAAAAAAAAAAAAAAAAAAAAAAAAAAAAAAAAAAAAAAAAAAAAAAAAAAAAAAAAAAAAAAAAAAAAAAAAAAAAAAAAAAAAAAAAAAAAAAAAAAAAAAAAAAAAAAAAAAAAAAAAAAAAAAAAAAAAAAAAAAAAAAAAAAAAAAAAAAAAAAAAAAAAAAAAAAAAAAAAAAAAAAAAAAAAAAAAAAAAAAAAAAAAAAAAAAAAAAAAAAAAAAAAAAAAAAAAAAAAAAAAAAAAAAAAAAAAAAAAAAAAAAAAAAAAAAAAAAAAAAAAAAAAAAAAAAGATAAACTAAAGCATCGAATAATGCTTTTATATACATTAAAATTAATATTATAAATGTGTTTTTTGTATATTTAATTCATTCATTATGTGGTTTATATTGTAATTAATTAAATTTAATATCAGAAAAACCAATTTTTCAAATAATAAATTTAATGTAAAGAAATCTTTCATTACAAATGTAATTAAGCTTTTCATATATTTATATATAGAGCTTTCAGAGAATTGTTTATACAATTTTCTTCTATTAATATCATTTAATAACTTTGATAAGGCTCTAAATATATACACATTCCTCTTATAAGAGAAATAAATCATTTCATAGCACATTAATAATTGATTTTTCTTTCGATTGGATTCGTTTTAAATATTCCAATACGTATAACATTCATATTAGAAAATAAATTTTTCGATAAATGGAAAAATTTCTGAAGAGATTCAATCTTTCAATCTCCATCTTGATTCTGACCTGTGCTCCATTAGCAACCATTCTCTCCAACTTTTTAGCTATTCTAAGTACTTCTTCCTCACAACCCATTGTTTTAGCTAATATAAAACTCAATGATATACTTTCACGAGTTTCAACGATTTAAAAGCAATAATATCAGACGGGCAATTCCGCCCTAAAAGTTCACGTTGCTATTCGTTTCTAGTAAAAACTAGAGGTTCTTCCTCCCAACCGTCACTTCTGCGAAATGCACATTGGGATAGAAAAGCCTTTAGACTACGATAGTATCGAATATATCATTGGTTCCCTCCAATGACGTATTAATTACGATTTTTAAAACAACTAACGCATTATTGGTGTTATATCAAAACAAATCGTCACGTGAATGTTATGTACCAATAATATTGTAACGAATCAACATTAAAGGAATTTTTTTTCGAGTTTGTTTTTCGAAATTTGAAAAAATTATTATTACTTTTATTATTATTCTAATCGGAAATATATGAATTTTTATAATTATTATTAACGTGTTAGATCCAATTTTTTATAAAAATGTATTAATTTGAAAACAAGTTTTAATATCTCAATATCGATTATTTCTGTATTCGACTTCTTAAATAAATATATCGATTATTTCGCCGAATGGTGGCGCACTTTTTAATTTTACATTGCGGGACGACGTAGCCATGTAGCTGCTACCTAACCGCAACTCAATCAATAAATAGGCGTACAAATGTTTATTTAAAATTGACAATACGGCTGTATACATCGACTAGAATTTGTGATTTCACGTGAAGGATTGGAGACGAGGAACGAGTTCCTTCTGATTATCGAACCGTTTATCAGTTGGCAAGCAATTGCTTTCTCTGAGTTCAGGACAGACATCCAGGTCATTCCTGTGATACTACTATATTCGCACAAAGCGTAAGGCAGCAGTTTGGTTAGAACCCCCACAACAACATTCCGACACCAAGTCTCTCGTCAGCCCTCCCGAACTCCACGATATAATTGTCGCTGTTTCCCTTTCATAGTCGGGGTGACTACTACTTTTTCCTTTTCCGCCGTTGCGTCCTACGCTGCCCTGGAATTGGAGGTTGAACTGCCCCAGGAGGCGGCTTGGTATTGCCGGCCAACGAACAATTTTCCCCTCGGAGGTTTTACGCGCATTCTCGAACCTTACCGAAAGCGTGAAGGTAAGCCATTGCCTAACGAGGTTCTTTCCACACCAGTCTCACCATTTTCCAAGAGGGAAAATTTCCCTTGCCGAGATTCCCGCCGAAAAGTCTTCGCTAAGTGCTGAAACATCACTTCATAGACTTCACCCCTCCTCGACGTCAGATACTCAAGATCAGTATTCCTGATCCTCAAGCTCAAAGATGTCAACACAGCCACAGTGGCACTCAAAATTGAAGCAATTAATCTTCTCCCAAGTCATTTCTGCATATATTCAGTCAGATCAGGGACATGGGAAAGAGCCCTGCCATTTGGAAAAGAACCATACTCATTCTAATTCAGAAACCAAAGGACTTTACTGCCTATGCCAATCCTACTGCCCAAACTACCTCACATCCACAGTCGTCAAAACTTTTAAAAGGCTGATATTGAAATGTCTTCAGACCCGCCTCTGCAGTCTTTGCCCATTCCCCCAATCACTTTGGTTTCCTCCTGTATAGGAAGGTGGAGGAGGCACTAGTCGCGAGAGCAAGAGGGCAATTGGGTCTACATATGGCACTAGACCTAGGGGGTGCATATAACTCTGTCTGCCGACAAATCCTAGTAGAGAAAATGGCCACCCTGGGGATTGGAAAAAATTCTCACCTGGCTCATGACTTCATTTCTAACTGCATTATTCAGATTCATTAGAGAAGTAATTCCAACACTATTCCTTCCAACAGGGGAACCTCTCTCTTTCATTTGCTTTATGGCTGACCTTTCGAAGATCCAAAACATCACAGGCATTCTTTATACAGACAACCTGTACTTTATCATTTTCAGTTCTCATCAGCCAACAGCAACTTCCCAAGTACAGACCGCCCTGGACCAAATCGAGCACTGGGTGGCTACTTGGAGCCTGGCTTTCTCAGTGTGGAAAAGTACCTCTAAAAATTTTTTGCCTTGGAAGAGCCGCCTCATTTAACACTGACCTTGCAAACTATTTCCCAGGTTACAAGTCTCTACATTCTGGGGTGCGTTTCCACCAATCCCTAATCTGGACAGCTCAAGGCACTTTCCTCGGGACCAAACTTGCCAGGGCAGATTTCTACGTGAAATTCTTTGCATCCTCACGAAATGGGTCTAGGACCAAGGACCTTCTTCACCTGCTACACTCCGTGCTTTGCCCAATGGCAGACATCTGGACATTGCTCCTGAAGGGCACCCCCGCAAGCCTATATCATTGGATCGAACTGATACTTAATGCAGCCCAGCAGATGGTGATGGGGTCCCCTGTTTCACGCAATTCATCTCCTTATATTTCGAAGCAGGATACATCCCAACCTAGGACCAGATTCGGACCCACTTAAAAAAGTTCCTCCTAAACTATCTTTCTTCGGGTCCTACAGCACCCTCTACCATTTTAATCGAGATGTCTCCAAGCCAGGGCTTGAATTTTTCAGCTGACAGGAACACCAGCAGCCCTTTATCTCTCAGACTCTGAAGCTGTTCTGTAACATCACCACCTCTCGCATATACCAACGAGGCTTGTTCCCACCCCCTCCTCCCAAATTGAGAGCCAGATCCTACTAGACGAGATACCAGCAGGCAGCCAATATCCTCCACTCTTTCTGATAGCCTAGTATTAGGACACTATCAACAGGAAATGGCCAGGTTGGCTCCTCACAGGAACAGACACCACAAGATCTCAATTCGCACAACAATAGGTGTGGTCATCCAGGCAGCAAACACACAAAAAATCCTACACATTAACCCTTATTACAGCATCTTCACAGCAGAGGCCTTGGCCATTCTCAGGGTGCTCCAGTTGGGAGAAGGCCATCGTCGCCCAATGGTCATCATCACAGAAAACAGATTTATCGTCTTAGCACTGAGCCTTCTCCCCTCATCCTCTCCCCACCTTATCGATATTGCCACATGGATCTCAACTTTCCCATCTCACTGACTCACCTTTGGACATCAGGGCATGCAGGAATACCAATCAACATAGCAGCGGACAATGCAGTCCTCAGCGGCAAACTCACCAATTTGCTTTGGCGGACCAACAGTCCTCTGGACTTTTCTCTACACATTATCTAAGCAAGACATCAGGGCCGATTCACAATCTGATCCGCTATCCTACACACGTGCCCAACCTCTCTGAGTCAGGACAGGATCAGAGCATCACTCCTCAAAAACCTCCTCCCATAGGATCACTTACTTCTGCATTTATTCAATCAGATCAGGGGAGAAAGAAAGAGCCCTGCCATTTGGAAAAGAGCCATAATCATTCCAATTCACATTTGTCCCTTCCAACACTGGGCCTACGAACTTACATGTTAAGGTAATACTATTCTGCCTTCGCATGGACACTGCTCCATTACACCATTTTCTAAATTCCAGATTCAGCAGCCTTCACCTTCGTGCCTCCAATGCAGTGACATTGAAACCACTTCTGACAGCACCTGCCTGCAATACACACAGGCCCACCTCAAACTCAAATCCATCCGTTAAATCAGACAAAAATTCAT
The DNA here is from genome assembly GCF_000671375.1 of Centruroides sculpturatus. Classification (NCBI taxonomy): domain Eukaryota; kingdom Metazoa; phylum Arthropoda; class Arachnida; order Scorpiones; family Buthidae; genus Centruroides; species Centruroides sculpturatus. Next base: position 160,160 of record NW_019385296.1, on the reverse strand, counting down.
TAGTTGGAATTCCATATCTTCTACGATCTTTTCTTGTTTTAAATTGTGTAAAAAGCATAAAAACTTGGAGTTTGCAAACTTAAGTTTACAAAATCCAATCTATTTATTTATGTTAAAGTCTGTCCTATGATTAAATTTAAGGTTGCATTTACGTAACTTATTGAGAATGGTTGCATTAAATAATGTAGGTACAATGTTTCATGTTTATGCTTAATTTTCATTGTGAATTGGCCTTTATTCCTGCACTGCTAATCTTAAATTAAAGTAATACTTAAACCATGGTTTAGTTATTGACCTTCTTCCGTAAGAGAGGATGGTCAACGACTATTCATTAATAGCGAGGTTACGGCCGACGTTTTCATCTCTAAAACGTGGACGTCGATCGTCGAGCGGCGCTCGACGTTCGACGTTCACGTTTTAGAGAGGAAAACGTCGTCGCAACCTGGCTAATACTGGTCTACTATTAATTTGAAAAATGGTCCGTGTTAGACAGATTGTGATGGCCCCTCACGTAATCGAAGTTGCTAACCTTAACGTCCGAAAGACTTCATGCAAAACTTCTTTAAATAAAAAAATCAAGTAAAAATGAGAGAATAATTGCTTTTATGTGATGATAAAGTGTTTAAATTTTGGCAACAGACTGTGTAAACTACGTGGGAAGTATGTTTTCTTAAATATTGCATTTACAAGAAAATTATTGGGCTGGAATTTGAAAAAATTGTAGACGTATAAAATCTGACTGTCATCCTTTATTTGATGTCTGTCAGTCCTTTCTTAATCTCGAGAAAAGAGTTAAATAGATAAAAGTCGAGATCAGATAAGAGCAGGAGATCCAGATTAACTATATACGTTTGGAACGGAAGTCACGTTACTTCGATTGAACATTTTTCCCTGAACAAAGTTGACCAACATGACTCTATTGCTAACAGGAAAGTATGATGTAAAGGGGAAGGCCACCACTAAAAGTATTGAGAATTTTTCTATAGGCCATCATAAATATACCTGATGATGGCCTATCATATTAGGTCGAAAACGTTAGTGTTTTGATTAAACATATCTCAGCAAGAAAGGTGTATTGATGGTTTATTAAGTATTGAGAACATTTTGACGAAAAATTACAGGTCGGCATTGTGACAATGTCACAATAAATTATCGCTTGTTAGAATTACTTTGGTTTATTTGGTTTATTTGGTCAACGCGACACCTGAGCGATCTGCCGAGGGGATGTATCTCGGGAAGACTTATGGTAACTTGAACCCTATTTAGGTGTTACTAACGTAAAGAAAATCCGGAAAACTCCACGTGGCCAGCCCGTTAGCCGCGACCAAACCCACCACTAACTACCAGTATTCGGTGGTTTATCCAGTACTTTCTTAATTCTAATAATTGCCCATTAGTCGCCGAGTGGATAAACTCGGCGACTAATGGGCAATTATTAGAATTAAGAAAGTACCGTTCAGAAATGAATAAACCCCGAGATGTTAGATGTGGAAAATTAAATACAGTACTTATAGACTTTGGATTGCACTCAGACAAGTGCTATATGCTACGGTCGCAGTAATTATATTTCACGCTATATGATTGTAACAGCAATTACATTATAATTTAAAATATAATATATATTTTTTAGAATTATATCCTTTTTTATAAGAATTATATTTAGTTTATTATTTCGTTAAATTTTTCGTCAATAGACGGCGCTACGTGTAAATAAGTAAATATAATGTAGTTAGAAATTAATTAATTTACAGAAATACACTAATAGATATTTTATGGTAAATTGCATGACATTATCTAAGTTAGCGGTGCATAAACATAACAGCCAAGTTTCGTAGCAATTGATCGAACGGCCTAAGAGTGTATAGCGAACAAACAAAGAAATTTTAAGATTAAGAAAAATTTCTTTAAATTAATTTCATTGTAAGTTTCAAATTATATTTTATGGCGGCGCTAAAATATAACGTTGAATAAAGGTGCTTGTTTTCTATGGGGCGGCTTGATTTGAATAAAATGAAAATAAATATATCTATCTATATAACCCATTTAACGCGTGTCTGTCCGTCCGTCCGCGTAACGGTATGCCAAAAACGGGCACTAGAGGCGCCCTAGCGATGATTTTAAATTAACAATAAATTATTTTTACTTGTAATAGGAATTTATTATTTATACCAGGGAATTATTATAATTATTATATGCCTTGATTAACTTTGCGCCGCACGTTTACAACATCCCGTGACTCACAAGCAGTGAACGTCGCGCATTGACTCACGGGAAATTTGTTGAAAAAATGGCGGTTACATTTTAAATCGAGGTTTACAACCGAAGGTAAACAAATTAAACTATCTTAAAGTTTTATAGAATGTTTAATAGATAGAAATATAGATCCGTATGACGCGATTGGGACTTTAACAGAGCTGTAGAGCATATTGATAGGAACAAAAAAGTCAAAAGAACCGTGCCTCATGAGAATTTGTAAAGAATGCCCACTAGGGGGTGTCCCGGGCTACTAGTATTAAATATTATGGACTTTTTTACTCCATCAACTGTATGAAATTATCATAAAACATACCAGTAGGCTCTCATGAGTTAGGTTATGAATTTACTCGCGATCAGCATTGATAGGGGCGGCCAAATATCTGTAGCACGTAGGCGGCTAACAACCCAAAACTGGTCCTGTGTATATTATGAATTCGGTCAGGCTTACAATAGGGCAGCTCTTTTAGGATATCTTTTACCCGCCTTAGATACCGGCCATTAAATAAAATATATTAATTGGGCTGCAGTTTGGAAAAACTACACCTATAAATTCTCACTGTCGTCCGTCCGTCCGCTGTCCTTCCTTCGGAGTTAGATACATGAAAGTCAAGACCAGATATAGAAAGCTTACGAGCAAGAGGCCCTGATTAATTATATACAAACTTCTAAACTGGAAGTGGCGTTATTTCAATTTAAGACTTTTCCCAAGAAAGGAGTTAGATAAATGATTGTTACGACTCCATTGCTAACGGAAAAGTATGATATACAGGGGCAAGACGCTACAATACTAATTTGAGGTGGAAAAGTGTATATATTAAACTAAATAAATTTAAAATATGATTAAAAATTGCAGCCTGGTGGCAATGTGACAATGTCACAATAAATAATTTCTCGTTAAAATGTTATGTATTAAACGAATTTTGAGTTCACATTTAAATAATAATTATAATTTTATTCAATGGATTTTTTAAAGCGTTAAAAAGATAAATTAAGTTATCGATTTTTCTTGGAAAAATTCCATATTGAGTTTAAAAAAGATATCTGTCTTCTAGATATGTTATCAATTTTCAGATAACGAATATTTAACACATCTATATTTACTGTGTTTTTAAAGTTTGAAACTCCACTCTCTCACCGTAAACTCCTTCAATACATGGGTGGACGCTTATAAGCCACCATCCACACCGGACAGGTGCAATACTCGAGAGTGGCACTTACCTAAAAGGACCATACTAGACTAGCCTCTCCGTACTTATAGCCAAGACCGGGCTAGGGACACAGGTACACACGTCCCTATCCAGACATTTTGATCTTAGCCATAAGGCCGAGAAGCGATATATTTACTACAGTCTGTCTATGGAAAGAATCAACTTGAGTATTAACCAATGAGCATCAGCTTTTGATTGTTTAGTTGCGGCGAATTATTTTCGGTTTCTTCCTCATTCTTTAAACATAGGCGCTTAGAAGTAGGAATGAATCATCACTTTAAGTGGCTTCAGCTGTCACGTGATTTTAACGTCACTGCTTTTTTCCTCTAGAACAGCTGTTCCCAATCTCTTTAGGCTTGCATACCCCTTGGCAGCCCATTTTCCATTTTCGCTAGGATTTATTTCGCGTGTTCGTCAAACAGTGGCTTCTTGGTCAATTATACAACGCTGTNTTGGCGTATATTTCAGAAGATATTTACAATTGGCATTATAAATGGACCACCCTTTTTAATATTGAACACGATTCGACAGAAGTTCCGTAATTTAAAACAGGCGAATGATATGAAAATTTAAAGTTATTTGCGTATAGGTTAAACAAATATATATTCGTTGACAAAAAGTTAAGCATCGAATGAAACGTCGGTGCGAACGTAGTGATGGCACAATTTCCTTTGGAACAAGATTCTTTAAAGGAACTTCTATTATCTTGTAGTGTACCTTCTCTTGTCTATTTACATGCGACAATACAATCGGGCATGGTACGTTATCCTGCAAAGGATTCGCTCGCAAATGCTGCAGCTGCCGCTTCGTGAATGGCCTGCTGTAACCGGGCTTTTACCTGCAACGCTGCCAATTTAAAGATATAGACGTACCGCCAACGCATATTCCCCAACGTCATACGGCAGTTTGGTCCAAGGCCAAGATTCGGAAAATTTTGCCATCTTGGCTTTCTAGAGTCCACATTTATTTCGTGCGCCTTTGGAATAAGCATTACAAAAAGGGGATTTACAGTGGATTTTGGAGTGTATCAAGGTTTAACTTTAAGCCCATATCTTTTTTATTAATACAGTATTAGGTGAATTATTGCAGGATGCAAAGTGACAAAAGAGCTACGGTATATGTTATTTACAATTGATGATGTGCTTATTAATGAGAGAGAGAGAGAGTTGAGCCAAAAAAGTTTAGGAACAGATTAGAGAGGATTAATAAGTTATTTAAAAAGAAAAATTAAAATTTCCCTTTATCTGAGTTAAATTTCTGTGGCTGCTTAAATTCAGTAGAGGATAAGCTATATCTAATTATATTGTCACAGATATGCAATGAAATATAATATAGAGAAAAGCAAATGCACTTATTTATTAAACAGATACACTGTATACAGAAAGAGAAAGTTATGTACTAAACTTGCATACACAATATGTAGAAATATAAGTTTAAAATGAGACTTTTTAAAATAAAAAATAACTCAATTTAAAACTGTAAATAAAAATTAAAAAATATTAAAAATTCGAAGGATAAAAGCATGCTGTTTAGTTGCCATTTTCTATCTGGAATCTCAACTCTTACCCTCAATTATATGCACATCAGAAATCTTTCATCAAAATGCAATTCATATAAGTCTTGTGAGTTGTAAATCTTTTCGAGGTATTATACGTTTCCACTTATTGGTTCGGAAGTGGTGTAAAAAAAAAAAAAAAAATGCTACTTCTCACCACTTTATACCCAATCACAAAACACTTATCTGGCATGCTGTTATCTCTTATTTTTTTTTTTTTGTAAAAAAAAATTACAAAATGTTTGAAAACGGCAAAAAATAACTACTAACAAACGGATAACTGGACTCTATTCAGGCGTTACAAACGTGGAGAAAACTCAGAAAACTCCACGTGGCCAGTGTCCTGTCGAGGTGCGAACCCACGACCGAACTCCCTGTGTTTGACTCTGCTAAATGACATTATGTGGCGCCCTCTGTCGGACAAATTACGCATTAATAGGAAAAATTCCATATTGAGTTTAAAAAAGATATCTGTCTTCTAGATATGTTATCAATTTTCAGATAACGAATATTTAACACATCTATATTTACTGTGTTTTTAAAGTTTGAAACTCCACTCTCTCACCGTAAACTCCTTCAATACATGGGTGGACGCTTATAAGCCACCATCCACACCGGACAGGTGCAATACTCGAGAGTGGCACTTACCTAAAAGGACCATACTAGACTAGCCTCTCCGTACTTATAGCCAAGACCGGGCTAGGGACACAGGTACACACGTCCCTATCCAGACATTTTGATCTTAGCCATAAGGCCGAGAAGCGATATATTTACTACAGTCTGTCTATGGAAAGAATCAACTTGAGTATTAACCAATGAGCATCAGCTTTTGATTGTTTAGTTGCGGCGAATTATTTTCGGTTTCTTCCTCATTCTTTAAACATAGGCGCTTAGAAGTAGGAATGAATCATCACTTTAAGTGGCTTCAGCTGTCACGTGATTTTAACGTCACTGCTTTTTTCCTCTAGAACAGCTGTTCCCAATCTCTTTAGGCTTGCATACCCCTTGGCAGCCCATTTTCCATTTTCGCTAGGATTTATTTCGCGTGTTCGTCAAACAGTGGCTTCTTGGTCAATTATACAACGCTGTACAATTACACGTTAAAAAGTTGTTTTGTTTTTAATTGAAAAGCATTGGAGAAAGGACACAGATAAATATAATAAAAATGTAATTATATTTTTATTTAAAACTAAGCATTGAGTGCCGTGACGTCGCCGAAGTCTCAACACAGATCCGAATATTCTTATAATACATCCGCCATTACTGTATTTATTTTTTTCGCGTACCCCTAAATCACCAAGCACGTACTCCTGGAGGTACGCATATCCCCGGTTGGGAATCGCTGTTTAGAAGAAGCATGTGACTGCATTATATAAATTGCGAAGCTAATAGGATGTTTTTTCTGATACTAAATCACAATATGATGATTAACAATTTTAAATTACGTGTAATTTAAAATTGATACGTTATTATACGTTGTAATTACTGTATACGTTGATCCGAACCAAAAGTAGCATCAAAAATGATTAAGAACAAATTTACTAACAAGTGGACGGCATGACCTTGGGGTCACTGATTCTGATGAAGTTCGGTGAAGTTCTAATGCATCCCCAACGACTGACATGTGGCAAGCAGTAAGGCGCAATACTCAAACTCAAAGGAGAAAACTGAGGTTGAAAATTGCTAAAAACAACAATACTTCGGTCGGTGATTGACTGCGATACGTCTTGACAAATTGAAACCGAGCAATAGTAGTATTCTTTGCAGTGAGCACTTTGAACCTATCTGTTTCTACACACAGAATGGATATAGGCCTACCCATTTGCATGAAACATCGGTTCCTACAAAGTTTGATTTTTCTCGGCATCTATAGAGACAGCCAGTAGTGCCATGAAAACCACTAAAGCGAACATCTTTGGCTAACCTACCTGTGATGAGCGGAGTGTGCAGGAGCAAGATAAAGTTCAAATGCCCGACCTACCACATCAGATAATCAGGCTCACTGCATTTGAAAATATTCATATGGAGCTGTCCATAAATTAAGTCCGCATTTTTCTTGAAATTTTTACTTTCCTCTCTTGTCCCATTTTTCCAAATTTCCGTAACCCCTCTTCCCTCCGGAAGTCCAACGAAACTTAATCGTCCTTAAATCTATATCACTTTATCGATGATAGATAGCATAAGTTAGAAATGAAACATACAAAAAATTCTGAAATAAATACATTATAAAATGCATAAACTGTATACATTTTAATGCAATATACAGACATCCACTGAAGCTCAACCCCTTCACTCCCCTTGTCCGATTTGTCTTAGCCTCCCTTCCTCCCAGTGTGGACGTCATTTATGGACAGTCCTATAAACGGGGGTAAACCCTATAACTTGGCCGAATGACCGAGCAATCATGGTGGCACCTACCGCTCTGGGGAACCCGGAATCGAATCCGGACGGGTCGAAAAATCCCCAGAAATTTTTCGGAGTTGGTCCGTCCGTCGGGTCCCATCCCTCACCACCCGGCCGCCCCACTGTGGGCCTGGCCGAACCCATAATGGGCTTGCTAAAAAAGGCCCTCTTAGCACCCACAGGACGGAAAGAGTTTAAAAAAAACCCTATAAACCCTACATATAATGAACAAGGAAAGATGTCAGAGTATTATGTGAATGTCATAAGAAAAGCAATTTCATGTGTCAAAAATACGAAGTTTATGACTATTTATTATTAGTCTACTGTATCAAATAAAATTGTGTACTTCATGTAGTATTAAAATTAATAAATTATATGAAAAAAAAGTTTCCCTTTATTTGAGTTAAATTTCTGTGGCTGCTTAAATTCAGTAGAGGATAAGCTATATCTAATTATATTGTCACAGATATGCAATGAAATATAATATAGAGAAAAGCAAATGCACTTATTTATTAAACAGATACACTGTATACAGAAAGAGAAAGTTATGTACTAAACTTGCATACACAATATGTAGAAATATAAGTTTAAAATGAGACTTTTTAAAATAAAAAATAACTCAATTTAAAACTGTAAATAAAAATTAAAAAATATTAAAAATTCGAAGGATAAAAGCATGCTGTTTAGTTGCCATTTTCTATCTGGAATCTCAACTCTTACCCTCAATTATATGCACATCAGAAATCTTTCATCAAAATGCAATTCATATAAGTCTTGTGAGTTGTAAATCTTTTCGAGGTATTATACGTTTCCACTTATTGGTTCGGAAGTGGTGTAAAAAAAAAAAAAAAAGCTACTTCTCACCACTTTATACCCA
>NW_019385296.1:145957-151432 GCF_000671375.1 Centruroides sculpturatus | reverse complement strand
TAATTATATTTAATTAAAATTTTATAATATTATAATAAATATAACTGCATAGAAAAGTTTTTAAATTTAAAATTTATGTTTCTGTAAGAGGAAAATGTAATATGATTTATATAAGATTTTGAAAATAAGGATGACTTCACGATAATATTGCCACCCTGCAAGAAAATATAAATACAGTAATTAAAAAAAAAAAACAAATAAAGAATTATGTGTCATAGGTCTTAATGCTCATATTTAAAGCGTCAACTAGTTTTTTAACAAGTGACATTAGGTTAATTAAACTTGCTCTTCATTCATTCAATGTAATTTTATCTTCCTTTCGGCTTAAAAAACCTTTAATTTTTAACGTTATTTTCTTAACACTTTGCTTATTTATTTAATTATTATTATTTCGGAATAATTTATCATTTTTTTATTGCATTTATTATCAAAAACGTATAAAAGTACGTTAACATTTTTTTTCAATTTTACACTTGATTAAAGAATAAAATCTTTATTTATTTAAGGTCTGTGTTTAATATTACATTATGTTATATATAAATTTAATATTTTATTGTAAAATTTGGAAAAATTCTTTGAAATGAAATAACCAAGAATTTTCTCTTTATTTTATCTTCAAACTTTCACAATGAACTTAAATTTTAAAGGCCCAGCATTGCCCGAATGGATAAAACCACTGAACACTGGTAGTTGGTTGTGGATATCGCCCCCAAATGGCTATCCAAGTAGAGTTTTTCCGGGTTTTTCCACCTGTCTAACATCTAAATAGGGACCAACTTTCCATAGGAAAACCTCCTGGAAGCCTCATCAGATCGGTCATGTACTGTATTGTCTTATTCCATCAATTTATATTCCAAGACCTAGATACAAGGCGGGTTAATTAATAGGTCCATTTGGGCCTGTCTTCAAAAAAGCAACCCTCTTAATTTAGTTTTATTTAAGTAAAAAATGGTATGAAACTTTTTACATGAAGTTTTACAAACGCAAGGAAATGGAACCTTCTCACTCATGACTAGACCAGGCCTCACCACCTATACAAATTTTAATTTTAATCGTTCTGGGAACCATGATCAAATCCTATATGATCTGATATAAGGATCCCAACCCCTTACCATCCGGCTGTCCCATTGTGGGCCTGATCAAACCCACGGTGGGTATGAATAAAAAGACTCTCACTGTTCAACAGGACTGATAATGTATAACTTTATTCCAATATTTAACAGCAACTTTAATGAAGGATTCTTTTTAATATCTGAAGATCATTAGATATATTTGATTATCTATTTATTATTATTTTAACAATAAATGTCTAATATTTTATACAGATTTACACATTCATAATTACTTTATAATTCTTTTGATGGTGAATATTTTTACTCCAGGTTTTACTTAACTTTGCAAAAATATATCCTAGAATTTAATTTGAATTTTAATGTAACATCAACATTAACTCAAGTATTTTTTTTTCTTTTACATTTATCAAATTCAAGTTATATCTTCGCTTATTTTTTCTTGCCTAACTGGTGTTTACGACATATCAGAATGCCTTAAAGGTCTTGGTCACTCTACCACAGACCGTAACAAAACAGACAATGGGAATGTTAGGTAAAGTAATCCACCTAACCGTGAAAAACGGGACACATGGACATGTTATCCTGATTTAACATAATTTATTGAACATCGTTCCCTGATTTATAAGAATAGTATGTTCAATAACATCCTTCCCCGTTTTAACTTAAAATTAATTATACGTAATCTTTTAATGTAATGTTTTAATTAAAAATAACTTCCTTATAAATCGAATTTTTAATGAAAAATTGTAAAAATTAGCATCTCGTATTACTTTTTCCTGAAATCTGTTTCAAGATAACGTGTTGGCATCATCAATGTTGGCGGCTTTTAAAGAGGTACACTAATGTGAAACTATAAAACAGCTGCACAAGTGTAGGAAGATAAACTGACGTGAAAGTAATCCAGATTTTTCAGTAAATGTAAACANGCCTGAGTAATGGTAAAAGTATCATGCCTCACAATGCATTGCTATTCATCCAGGTGACATTCAATGCCCAAATTTTACCTGGATTATGTGAAAGTTGCCTTAAACTCACTGTCTAACAAGTTCAACAATACAAAATATGGGATAAAACATCAAACACAACAAAAAACAGTAGTAACTGTAGTCATTTCTTGCACAGGCATCATACCATATACACTAAACAAACAAGTTTTGAAATGTTACATCTTCAAACAGCACATACATCGTATTACTGAAATCAGCCATACTAAATATCACAGGAAATTCGTAAATATGATACATAAACAGCATGTAACAGTTTTTCTGTAGTTATGCATTGACCTTTGTCTGGCATAGCACTACACACTAATATTAATCAAGTAGGATACAACTAACAATAATAATAATAATTAAAAACTTTTTATATTTTTATTATAAAAGTTTTTGGCTTTCCAGATTAAATAACAAGACTAGCTCTTTACTCATTCCCTCAAATAGTCTTTCTATTTTCATAGTATATTTGTAAAATCATGAGTGTTTTGTCTTGGGAAGTATAACTTCCGCATTATCAAAATTTTTTAAAACTAACTGTAATTGATTAAAATTTAAAACCAAAAAAACAGCAGATAATAAAATAAACAGATAATAAAATAAGCAGATAATAAAATAAACAGTTTTTAATTAGTAAAGAATTGGAAAGTAAAGAAACTGATATTAACAACAATATAATGAATAAGCATCTTCTGCCAAAAAGCCAAAAAAAACCAAATGAAAATATAATTAATAAGATACAGTTTTTGATTTGAGAAATATAATTTTTTAAGGCATTTTTTTAAATCAAAATATAAAGATTTATGTAGGTTATTTTATGGGCTATATATCATTTAACTCTATGTTCACCTTATCTGTTTTATATAAAATGGTGGTTTGGCTACTGATAAAATATCTTGACCTATTCCAGTAAGAGTTTAGATAAGAAATTTACTACAAGATTTTTGAACATCGTCTATCTGTAGGGGGAAAAGAGAAAGAGAGAAAGAGAGAACGAGAATGCGCTCTTAAAATGGAAACGAAAACGTTATCCAAGGATAACTTTAACTTTAGAGGGGATTTTTAATTTCATAATTAAAAATAAATGACAGCCGGATGGTCGAGTACTTAAGGTAGCAGCCTACCGCTCTGAAGAACCCTAGATTTAATCCCGATGGACCAAAAAACCCTACAAGTATTTTGAAAAATGATACGTCGGGCCCCGTCTTTCATCACTTGGCCGCTCCGTTGTGGGCCTGGCTGAACCCATAATGGACTTGCTAAAACAAGAGGCCCTCTTAATGGCCTCAAAGCCGAAAGAGTACCTCGATATAGCGCATCTCGTAAAACGCTAATGAATACTTTAGAACGAAATTCTCTATAAATATTAAATAGAGAACCCTTCAGTATCTGTGAATTACAAAATATACGATTTTGCATTGCAAATTACATTATCTTCATATGATATGACTTTCAAATTTTTAAACAGTAGACCTATAGAATCTTATTGTTTTATATAATTAGAACGCACTCTTTGAGAGGCCCAGTACAAAACATAAGTACAGAGCCTTTCCAATATGCCAAGTACTAAGCACGGGGCTATTCTAAGTCACTCTAAGTAAAGAGCCTGTGCAAATCTGATGAAAGAAAGGGAAATCCGGGACATAATCTGTATAATAAAATTATAATTAAATAGGAAATCAATTTAACTAATTTCGAGTGCATAGAGAAAAAAGAAAGATGATAAACTGAGAGCGTTAAGTCAGAAGGTATGAGGGTTCCTGGAGGCCTTAGACCAAGGGCGTCCGATCGCTCTCCACGACCCTGATCTAGTGTGAATGTACAGATCACATAACCATTAATCTAGCTCTGTATACAATTCTTATTGTTTCAGGGTACTTCGGTTCAGCGCCGCACTAGATTTAATGTTAGGTTCAAAAGCAAACCAATAGTGACGCTAAATCGACGTTTAAATGTATTTTCAGCAGAAATAAAACATCTTTTATATTATTTTATAAAAATATAATTGTTTTACATGAAACTAATAATTAAAATTAATATATATATTTTTTACAAATTAATAGCAAATAAACTCGTCAAACTTTTCCANTATTACATTATTTTTTTTCTTTCCTTTTTACTTAACTGCTGGAATGTTTTCTCATTATTTTCGTCCTAGTTGGGAACTGCGGGTGGCCATCAACGTTATTGAATTTAGAATCATAAAATGATTCATATGCAATGGCTTAGGTTCAAAAGCAAACCAATAGTGACGCTAAATCGACGTTTAAATGTATTTTCAGCAGAAATAAAACATCTTTTATATTATTTTATAAAAATATAATTGTTTTACATGAAACTAATAATTAAAATTAATATATATATTTTTTACAAATTAATAGCAAATAAACTCGTCAAACTTTTCCAAGCATTAAGTTTATGCATCATTAAATTCGAATAGAAGTCGCTATACTATTGATAAAAACCCATTTCTTATTATTTTAAGCAATAAATTAAAATTAAACTAAAATAATATCAGTAAAACAGAATATTCCACTACATAAATGTGTAAAAAAAGTAACAATCCAACAGGAAAAAATTTAAACAGGTTTAATAAGTTCTTGCAAGGTATTGTTAGCATCTTAGTTAATGTATAAAATGAAAGTTTTAATGAATTAAATCTTGTAAAAATACTTAAAAACTAGATTCTTAAGAACATTTATTATGTTAAAAAAAGTATAAAAGACAAGTTAACCATTTCAGGATTAGTTCGTGACGAAATGCGAATGTCCGGTACAATAAACAAGTCACTTGCCACTTTATACACCCATGTGGTATGCCAATTGCACATCTTAAAACAATAAATTTAAACAAGTTCAAAAAATAAATAAGTTTACTCTGTATATACATTATATATATATACTTTTATATGTTTTTGGATGACCTTTTTAATTATTTTGATAAGAAATAAGGAGAAAGAATAGATTAAATTATAAATAGAGATCATCATTTTGCATTCCTCACCACAAATATATACCTTATCTTTTTGGCAAGAATATAAATGTTTTTTTTTTTCCAACCGATGATCTTTTATTCTTAGAAATTGTTATTTTAATGCATAAAATTTATATGAAAACCTACAGCAGGGGGGACACATGCAATGAATTTCATAATGGTTTGAAGTTTCATTGCATATATATTCACTGTTATTGAATAACAATAACTTTATATCTGTTAAATATTATTTAAAAAATATATGAATATAAGAAATAATCTTTAGAAAATTTATGATTATTTACTCTTATAAATTGATATTTCAAAGCACAAAAGTTAAATGGAAACCTGTAGAAATGAATATATGCTATGGAAGGTATGAAGTGTCAGTGATGATAATTATATAATCATAAAATATATAAAATAAAATATTTTAA
>NW_019385296.1:131447-145688 GCF_000671375.1 Centruroides sculpturatus | reverse complement strand
AAAATAAAAAAATATTATGTATTAACTTAAATATAAAATTTGAATTTATTATGATTAAATAGAGTTAAATTTAAAAATATTAAAACAAATATTACTTTTTAAATTGTTGTAATAATTTTAAAACTATTATAACATATGAAAAGAAGAATATTTGTTTAAAATATTTCCCTTTTTTATATTTAATTGTTAACCTTTATAACTTAATTGATATGATATTTTTAATTAAATATTATTATTATTCTATTTTATAATTTTATTTGTTAAAAATTAAATTATTTAGTGGAAATTATTTTTAAAAAATAACTTTAAATGATTGTTTTTTTAATAAAAATAAAAAGTATAATTCATTCCTGGATAAATACCAGTTCAGAATATTAAATTTCAATAAAAATGAGAAAATAGAGAAGGGGGGAAAAACAAAAAATACAATCATTTTCTTGACTTATGGCATGTGAACAATTTTTTTGGCCCTCAAAAATTTACCAAACAAAATTTTGGGGGGTTGAGTAATGTCAGTCACGTGACCCGAGTCAATTGTTTCCTGTTGCACTAAGTTAAGATAAGTATGACTTGCAGGAATTTAAAAGCAAAGAAATTCGACAGTGAAAAATGTACTTTTATTTAATATTTTAAAAATATTTTTGCGTGTATATAATTGTTAATTTTATCAATTTTTTTTTAATTTTTTTGTATTTATAAAGTAGCTTTAAGTTATGTTTGGTTGCTGCGCTATTTTCAGGAAATGGGTTGTTTTGGGAGGTAAGACTTCATGAAATTGGAAAGCTGAATGAATGACTAAAACGTGAGAGGGAAAGTTACTTCATTCGAAGGAGTTGAGGAGGCGGGAAAACGATTTCTGTGGGAAGGTGTGCGCAGGTCAGGAGGGTTTGGCCACGGGAGGTCCGGCAGTAGCACAAGACTCACCACCTGTTGGGTCGAAAGCATTGCTAAAGTTGAAGTACACGACAATAGGACAAGCCAAAGGTCGTTCGCTGTGTCCAGGAATCAGTCATGAATGGACATTGCATGATTCTTTTACTTGTCATTTCTTACATCAAATGTAATCAACTAAGAAGAACAGGTGAGTGTTGATACTTATATAAATCGATACTATAGTTTAGTGTGTCTTTAACACAGCAGCTGTTTTTTCTAAGTGTTAAACTAACGGTTTTACTTGTTATAATTTTTTTGAAATTGATTCGAACGTGATGCTCTTTATGAAATTTGATAGATGACTTTAAATATCTGTTGGAAGATTTTTTTCTTCATGTGTTATAATTGTATTTTCGTTCTTCGTGTTAGCCACCGTTTTCGAGTGAGTGCCCGAGGCAAGTGCGGGAGTACACACCTCTAAAACTGAATCGAAAAATTCCGTTCACATTCGAAGTTAAGGGCTAAAACTAGTTGGAAACACGATACCAATTAGCAATTATGTTAAATTTTAAGCTATCATCTACCAACGATCTGTAATATATTCAAGTATTCTGTAATGATTCTTAACCTATTTTCTATGTATTCGCGTTAACGTGTTTCCAAGTGGAACAACATCTAATTAATTTTCTGTTTGGTTTTTTTTATTGATATTACATTATTTTTTTCTTTCCTTTTTACTTAACTGCTGGAATGTTTTCTCATTATTTTCGTCCTAGTTGGGAACTGCGGGTGGCCATCAACGTTATTGAATTTAGAATCATAAAATGATTCATATGCAATGGCTTGTGTACTTAGTTTATTCCATATGCAAACACTAATTGTTTAAGAAAATTAATACATGTGTTATTGATAATAAAATTATTAAAAATTCTATTTTAAAATTGAAAAACATTCTTTTTTCATTAATTAAAGCGAATGATGCGACTTTTAATTTTATAACTTTGTCATTATAAAACTGGCTTTAAATATCCCGTTAAGGTATTTAAATAATGATTTTATTTTATTTTTTGCTTAAATCTTGTGTGGTTTTTTTTTGTTTTTGTTATTTTGAGGGTAAATTCTCCTATCTTTAGCACGAAGATCCATTCTAAGAAGCGATTCGATTGTTATCTTGTTGACCATTGGGAGCTGTTAAGAATCTAAACTGTCATCGAAGATTGTTTTTTTTTTAAACATTTAAAGATTATACTTAAGATAATAAATCGTAGAAGCTAATTAAATTAAAACATAATAAATTAAAATTAGATTTTAAAATGTTTGAATTATTGAAAATATTACTCTATAAACAATTAACACACTAACGTGTAACTCTCCAAGCAACTAATTATTCATTAACATACTGTAAATGATAGGAGCGGACATAGACTTGTTACGGGCCTTAAGCTAAGAGGCCCTTATAATAATAACGATAATAAATTTAAAGCGTAAGGCCCTAAGTTATAACTCTTAGTATGAGGCCTTCCCGTACACGATTCTAAGAGGCCCTAAACTGTAGTTCATTTAGTTTATTTGTAAATCTGAATCGTAAATAATTTATAAATTTATTTATTTTTCGTTTTAATTTTAACAAATTATATAATTTTTTAAAGTTCTAATTTTAAGAGAATTGCTTTTAATAAAATCATAAGAGGCCTCTATAAGGGGGTTACGATCATTGACCTCTTAATTTTCGTTTATTTTGGTGCGGTAATAGGAAAATAATCATTAAATATCATGCAAATGAACTTACGTAAGTTCTGAGAAATTCAGGTTTTGTATTTCTGAAAGGAAAATATCAAATTATAAAAATTAAAATAAAAAAATATTATATGAATAAAAAATATAAAGTTATATCAACCTACTCATTGCTGTATATAAAAGTTGGTTTTTGATAATTGTCAATTAAACTTGCAGTTTAGTAAATTAAAAATAATAATAATAAATATATAAATAAGGAATATATATAATGTATTGTATATTTTAATTTTAAACATCTTTTATATGTTAGATATATTTTGAAGAATTAAATAGTTAAAAAACTAATGTACAGATGTAGAAGGTAGAAAGACACAGTACAATATATTATTTTTTATTTATATTTAAAATTATTTTATAGTATATTCAATGGATTTTTAAAAAAAATTGACTTTTTTTTAATATTATTCACTTAATACAATACAACATATATACATATGTATTGTACTGTATTGTATAGAGATATAAAGTTAATGATATAAAAAGCTAATTTTTTAAAATAAAAATGAATAAAAGTCTATTAAGATAAACTATAAAATAATTTTTTTTAATTAAAATGTTCATTATAATTTATCTCAAAATTTAAATAGTGGGAATAAAATACAAAAATTTTCAAAAAAAATTTTACTTTTTCACTATTTTTCAACTTTATATTGTAAAAATGTTAATAAAATTATTATTATAAAATCATCTTTTTATTTATTCAATGAATTTTTATTTATTTATTTATTTTTTTAAATATTTATTTTATTTTATTGTGATTTTTGGTATTAAAAAAAAGTACAGGTATTAAGTTAAATTTCTGCAATTATTTTAGTTATTTTTGCTTAATTTATTTATCTTTAAAGTTAATTTACATAATCATACATAAAATATTCAAAACAAACTGGAGTTTATTAATTAAAGTATAAATTACTTATTAATTGTAAAACTTTTTAATCGTTTAAATTAGGAAAAAAAATTGAAGAGTAATTTTAATTTTATTAATTAAAGTATTTAGATAATTAAAAAGAGAAAGAAAGAAACCTTGTGATTATTAATAATAAATTCAGGATGATAATTTAAGTTTAAGGTGTGGCGCCATCGTGTAGGAAGAAATTGAATTATTTCGATGCCATATTAGGATTTATGTATGCTACTTGTGTGGGCATCGTTTGACTTACTTCCAGTTCTTAGACAAGGAGAGTAACGTTACAAGTTCATTATGCGATAATTTTTCTCTTAAATTAATCACGTAACCTATTTAATATCTATTTTTTATTTTTTTTATTTAGAAAAAGATCTATAAAATAAACAAAACTCGTTATTATTAACTGTAGCGTTATAGTGACGTCACACTGTAAAGGCTATTTATATAATTGCGATGAGAAATGAATTAATTAAACTAGAATTTATAAAAATATAATCTTTCCATAAATAGAAACATTAAGAAATATATACTTTTTTTTTCTGTAGTATTTAAATACAAGATGCGATAATGGCCACTTATCTATATTTTGGAGTGTATTCTATTCTTTGTCGCACAATTTTCGAATTGACAAATAGCCTTCGAAGTCAATTTATTCGATTTAAGTGCCAAGTATATGGCTCAACGACAATAACCAGACCGAGAAAAGTGATTTTTACATCTGGTTTATCAACTTAGACGTAAAGGTTTTTAATACTAAGAATATGGCAGAGGTGCAGCCCATATCCTATACGGCACTTTACACGTGTTAGCTGTTGATCACTTTACGACTACAATCACTGAACTGTTTTTATTTCTAGTTTGCAAAGGGCCGCCACTCACTCACTCTCCCTTTCCATCCACTACACTTCTTATCTTATCCTCCTTCCTTTTTTTTCCTTCTTTCTTCCCCTATTCCCACTTGTTGCTGACGTCATCATGGATGAGGAAATGCATCCGTACACGTCCTATGAATGATGTTAATAAGTATATAAATAAATAACACGAGGTTAAATATATAATAAATAAATAAAAATGTTCTCTCTTTTTTTTTGTCTTTATATCTTCTTTACTTGTCACTTTCTACATGTTCAAACTTGTCAAAAATTCATCCATTTTTTTTGTGTTTTTTATTGAGTGCTGAGCGTTTTTACGGTTCACTCGCTTTTGTATTTTACTTTTACAATTGTTGTATAGATCTTTTAAATGTCGAGCAACTGAAGCATTTCCTAAACAGGCCTCAGACCTTTTCTAATTCTTTATTCGTGTCAGGTACAGTGTTTAAGTATGCTTATAGGTCTTTCTGCTGATAAAAAAAGGAAAAAAAAATTCATCACAGGACTTTTTTTTTTACTAAAAAAAACACAAAATTTAAACATTAAACTTGTACTTTGAGACATTTAAAGTGCTTAGAACAACACAGAATTGCTGAAAGTTTAATTTCGTTATGATAAAAACGCACTTTTAATGACTTTTTAAACTATAATTTTAATAGGAAAATTAAATATTTGACCTCTTACATGTCCCTCAAAGGGGTGGCTTTTCGTATAATTTATACAGTAGCCAGATGTGCGTTGTCAACTACGCTATTAACACTCCTAGCCTGGCTGTTAGCTTAGCTTAGCTACTACATAAATATACAGATAATGCGGAAAAGTACAGTATACTGACTTTTCTACACGTTCAGGTTCCAAAGTAAAATATCTGTCACGCGATCTTTTATATACTTTTTAACTGTACTTTGATTTTACTCTAATATTCCACGTAATTATACTTCGTTTGTTTAGAATATTCGAAAAAATCTTTGTACTTTTGACCAAATATAAATTGGAACATTTGTTGTAGCAATTAGATAGGGTCCAGTATTTATTTTTATTAGATTTTTACTGTTTTCTTTTTCAAAAAAAGGAAGGGTCCTAATACTAACATCTATTTTAGTCTGGTAAAAAAAAAAATTATNAAATTAACATTAAATCAAGCATTTTCCAACTAAGAAAAACAATTGATGTTTCCATGTATCAAAGTAATTGTTTTTGTTGAGAAAATTAAATGATTAATGTAGTTAAATTTTATATAAATTATATAAGCTTTAATCACAAAGTTATAATCAGTAATAATTTTAAATTAAATTTGTAGAATAAACACTTATGATGATAATTTTATGAATGTTTATATGGTAGGACACTTTAAAATAATTTGATAGTTTACTTTAGATTATTTAGAATACTTTAAGAATACTTTTATATGGAAGGATACTTTCAATGAGGTACAATACATAAAAATGCAAAATTATTCCACAAAAGTCTGAGAGATATTTTTCATTATAACATATCTTTATTTACATAATTTGAAACTATATGATACATATTTTCATTTACAAAGCTATGAATTCTACTAAAGTAAATAATTTAATTACTTGAAATATGCTTCAAGTAAAAAACCAAATTCCTACTACTTTCAAAATAACATAAGAGCAATTTTTAATTTAGAAAGAACCTTGTTGACAGAAAGCTAACAGACTTCATCACTGTCATAATTCATTTTTGTATAATCTTAAATAAATTATTTTTTGTTTTATTTATAAAAAGTGTATAAAATTTATAAGAAATATCTTTTTTATAACTTTAAAGAGGTTTTTTCTTGATATTATGCCAAAGAATTGGTATTATGTCAAGTGGAAGAAGAAGATGAGAAGGAAGATGAGGATGAGGAGGAGAAACAGGACAAAAATAAAACATGCGATAATGTATACTTATATCCAAAATTAGAATTTTATAATAAGTAAAGAGTTAGACACTGGTGTTAATAATGTAAAGGTCTAACTTGTAAGGGAATATCTAAGCTTCCACTGAATCGAAGTTGATATTGTTGCAGGTGTTAATGCTAATAATAATAAACTGACATCCTGTTGCTTTCATTTTAATCAAGAATAAATATTTAAAATCAAATATTTACTAAAAATTAATTTTTTAAAAATATATTTTTAAAAAATTATCAAAGAATAATCAATGTCTAAAGTGCAAATTTTGATAAGAAGATCATGAAAAAAAAATTTACCTTTAAAAATTGGTATATGATGTAATATGGCAATTTTTACACAGAAATATGAACAAATCAATGATTTAATATTAATTATACAAACTACCAAGAAAGGGTGCAAACATGTTTAAGTAGCGAGCTCCAGAACTTTATGCTTGTTTAATGTTAAGTAGCGTATATAAAAATTAATACGCAGTACATTATAGTAATTTTTACGTGCAGAAGTATATAAAATTTAGCGATTTAGACAATAAATTCCTTCAAATAACGATAAAATCGTACTAAGAAAGGAGTGTAAACGTGTTTAACTAGCGAGCGCCTGAACTTTGTACACTCTTAATGCTCAGTGTATAAAAATTGCTACATGGTGCTTTATAGTAATTTATGTGTAAAAGTATATAAAATTCAACGATTCATACTTTGAATACCTTTAAAAAACGATAAAATACTATGAAGAAGAGGTGCGAACGTGTTTAAGTAGCGAACGTCTGAACTTAGTACACGTTTCATTCTAAGTATATAATATAATAATGGCATAGATCGATGAAAAATCGATCATGATCGATCGATTATAGAAGAAGACATCAAAATTTAGCAAAGATAAGCCGCCACAACCGAGAACCAACCACTGACAGGAGGAGGAGACTAAACATGTTCGGCACTAACCCGCTCTCTATGCCCGCGGTCATGGAACTGGTCGTTGCTTTGCTCCTACTTCTTCTAGTCGATTCAGGATTAAATCAAAGGAATGAAAGGAGTATATTCTGGGATTACGATTACGATCCAGGTTAGTTTATCCAATTTAGCTTATATAATCGATTTCTGTATCAATTTCCATAACACCGCTTCGGTTAATATAGGATTACTGGAGGACCAACTTAGAATCTGCAATGTAATGGGTCATCACTCCGGCTCCGGTATTGAATTCTGGGTAATTATCTCCCCCCCCCGAAAAACAAAATTTTTTTTTTCTTGTTCGAATTCACGCTCCATTCGTTTGTATAACGTGACCGCACCCCATTGATACCTTTATGAATATTTTGTGGGGTGGCAATTATCTATATCTACCTGCTCGTTACTGACATTGATATTGTCATCCCACATTCCGGAGACAAGACTTTGTTATCAGGCGATGACGTTAAACTGTTTGCAAGTTTCTTAAATGTTTACAATCTGATACATTCCTGCTTCCAATTACTATAACAGATAGTAAATCTAGACTCATTGGTTAAGACCAATGAGTCTGGAATTTTTTAAAATAATAATTTTTCATACTTTTTGCAAAATTTCTTTTTTTTTTAATTTGTTAATTAAGCGCCGAAATTAATTTTTCCGCGATTTCTACACATTAAATTATTTAAAAAATGATGCAAATCTTATGCCAGAAGTAATTTATAATGAGATTTTTGATAATTAACTAAGGGGTTTTTTAATTATAAAAAAAACTCACGTTCTATGCGAATGTTTTTTGTTTTTTGCTGTTCAAAATACTTAGAATTTTGTAGATTTTCCCCTTTTTTATGGGATACATCATTAAAATTCTTATCTCGTCTATGGTATATTTTTTATGCCAACTTTTCACCGGGAATTTCACATAAAGTTGATTGTTTTTTCTAATTAATAATGATATAAAATTCTCACAATCTTATCAAATTCTACCATAATAATAATAAAAATAAAATCCTTTATATCTAGGAAAAAAATCTTATTTTTTATCATAATAAATATCATTTTATATGATTATTTCTGTTAAAATTGATATAAAATAATCATTCAAGAACAAATTGTAAAAAGTTTTACTTTATGAATTTGAGACAATGAATTATAACTAATATCTAGAGATAAACAAAGATAAATTAGATGGTTTGTTTTATAAAATGCAAAGCTTCCAGTTCATTTTTTTATCTTGAGATATTAATTATAATACTGTAAGATCAATTAAGAGCTTGATCATTTAGAAATTATAAGGCTTCTACTGATATAATTAGAAGCTTTATTATTTTTTTTATTGGAATTAATTAGAATTGGACAGTTTCATTAGAATAAATCACAAGTAGAAGAATTAATTAGAATTAGAATTAGAAAGCTTTATAAAATGAATTAGAAGTGTTTATGAATAAGTTTTTTACTTCTAATAAATTCTAGAACTTTATATTGGAATTAGAAATCTTTTTTTCCTATTAAAATTAGAAAGTTTTAGAATATGAAAACTTTAGAAGATGAATTATAACCTTCATCTTTTCTAAAATATAAAGCTCCTAATTCATCTTTTATCTTGATATATTAATTACAATGTTATAAGCTACTTATTTAGAGAATTTTCTTTAAAAAAAAAGGAGGAAAATTCGTGTTTAAACAATTATTAAACTGTTAAAAGATTATTTACAGATTGTCACGCTTTCTCTCTTATCTTTCACATTGATAATTAACAAATTTAGACTATAGAAAGGAAGAATAATAACGCTTCTACATTTATTTATTTTTGCTAAAAATACAGTGCCAGTTAATTAATAAGTAGATTGATAAGTCATACTAACTCATCACATTTTTAATATATTTTTTAAAGCATAATTTATGTGACATCGCGAATTGTTTAATCATTTTACTGAAAGTTAATCTATCAATACTCTAACAACGGCACGCTGCACTTTATAAAGAAAAAATAATAAATAAATAAATAAAAATAATATAGTAACGTAACTTTAATTACTGTACTTTAAACCAGTTTAAAGGGCTTTTAAAAAAAAAGAACTAGATCATTAAAATTTATTTAAATTTTCCTTTTTTATTTTTTAATTGCGGTTTTATATCGTGACATCCCACCTAACCACGCTACAGAATTTATATAGAGTGTGGCCATTTATCAATGTCTTTAGATGGGTTAGTTTATGACGGAAAATCATTTTATCTTCTTCATTCCGTTAAGATAAGATAATATTTTTTTGTTTAAATTGATATAACAAAGTAGAAATGCTTCGTTGTTACTCAGAAAACAAAAAAAAAAAAAAAAAATTGTTGGAACGTCCATAAACGTTACCCATACAATTGAAGAAGTGTAATGAACTTTTTATGTCCTCAAACTCTTCTCGGATTGATTACTTTAATTTAAAGTTTAATGATATAATATAAACTTGTTAATATTATTTTTACTCAATGCTGTTCATATATGGTTATAATTTTTCGTATATAAAACGTGTTGAGTCATCGGGAATTTTACTTTCATATCTTATTTGAGAGTGAAATTGTTCAAGATCGATTCGATGATTCATGATCATGAAACTTTAATAGCTCATTTGACATATATATATATATTTTTTATTTATAGAATAAATTATTTCACTTGTAAAATATATGTTTTGCAATGTAAGATGATAGTCATTTATTTATTTATTTATTTTTTATATAAATAAACGAATTTTAAGAGTTTTGATCTCTAGTTTAGGTGTTGCAAACTATCTTAAAAAAAAGAAGAAAAAAATTATCTTTTTTGACGGTTAAAATCCAATTTTTATAATTTAAAACTAAATTTAATTTTTGTAGAAATTAAATAATCAAATTTGCTAACAATTATTCGAATTTCAATAGTTTTAATAGTTTTAATAGTAAATTACCCCAAAAGAGGAGAGGAAGAAATATTTTAACTCTTTTCCTCTTGTGGGCACTTAGAATGCCTTTTTTTCCATATTCCATTGTGAATTCGGCCAGGCCCACAATGGGAGGCGATCGGATTGTAAAGGATGGGGCCTGACATATCTAGTATAGATTTTCCATGAAAAATTTCTGAAGTTCTTCGCCCGGATTCGATCCCTGATTCCCGGAGCGCCAGGCTGATACCCTTTTTAATATTTAATATCCACGTTTTTATAGATTAAATTCGAATTTTAGATTTCGATTTTTTTTCTGTTAAATCATTTTTTTTTGTTTTTTAAATATTCATATTTTTTATCATTTTGATCTCAAATTTGCATATCAAAGTTTGGTAGAAAGGAAGGAACTACATAATTCAAGTTTTTGATATTTTTTATTACTAAATATCCAATTTCATTTTGCTATTAAAACCTAAATTTGGAATATTTTAATTTTATATTTAATTATTTTATAATTTAATACAGTATTTTAAATTTTAAGAATTTTGATCTTCAGTTTGGGTATAGCAAAATAAATTGAATAAAAATAGATTTTTTTTTTTGGTATTTAATATTCAAATTTTTCTGATTTTAATATAAAATTTTAGATATTATGCTGATAAATATAGAATTTTTTCGTATCTGCCATATTTTTCCGCGGGTTATCTGTGTTTAAATGACAATTTGAAGGGGTGCGGATTATATGCCGACTTTAAATTGCAATTAAAAAGCGCTTATGGAGCAATGGCTGCTCCCATAGGAGCGGGTTATTAGCAGGTTTTTCTTTTCCTTCAAGCAATTCCCTGGATATAAAATTTTTATTGAAGTGGAAAAATAATGTGATTTTTTAAATATAATTTTTAAATTAAATATTCAAAGTTTTTCTTGCAATTAAGCATTTAAATTTTGAAGAATTTTAACATTATTAAACATGTAAATTTGTAGACTGTTGCTCTATAATTTAGACATGGTATAAATTTTTTTAGTAGAAGATAAGCGAGAAAATAAAAATAAAAAATAATTTTATAATTTTTTAATATTTCTAGAATTAAATACCCGTAGTTTACTATTAAAATCCGAATTTAAATAAGTTTTAATATTTAATTCCAAAAGTTTTTTTTTTTTAAATCTGAACTTTAGATATGAAGTTTTAGTGAAAAAGAGGAAAAATAGATAAAATTTTAAAATATTTTATTATTATTAAACATTTAAATTGTTTTTTTTACTACTAAACTTCAAAATTTTGAAGAATTTAAAATTAAAATTTATTTATTTTAATATTAAATACGCAAATTTTCGGAATTTTCATCTCAAGTTCAGATATGAAATTTTCTTATATATGTGGAGAATGAAGGAAGAGGGGGAAGTGGAATGAAGAAGTGGAGAATGAAGGAAGAGGGGGAAAAAGACAGAATACAATTTTTTTTGATTTTTTGGATTAAATATCTAAAATTTTCTTGCTGTTTCCTGCTGCAAAACCTTAAATTTATTTATTTAAATAATTTTGTTCGCGAGTTGGATATCAAATCTTCTCGGAGGAAGGAAGAAAAATGATCCTTTTAGTATTTCTTGAATTAAACATCCAAGTTTTCTTGCTACTAAGCATTAGATATCCAAGTTTATCTTGTCACTAATCACTTAAATTTGAACAATTTTAACATTATATTTAGTTATTTTATTAATTTAATACACAAATTTGAAGAATTTAGATCTTGACTTTAGATATCAAACTATCATTATAAGAAGGGTAGAATAAATAAAAACGATTCTCAGCAGGTGTGACAGTCGACAAAAACCGTGAACGATCTTCGCGATATTGGTAGACAGACAAGCCATTGATAATGTAACAAAACTTTCATTCATACATCTGCCTAAAGTTTGTCCGACGGCGAAGTTTAAAGTCCAACATCTGTCTTTCTACATAATTAGTCACTTCATCTAAACTTATCCGGTTCCGCTTTTGTACCTCTTCAAAGAATAGTTATTAATCAAGTTTGTTAAGAACAACTCGGTACTTAACGCTTAAAAAAACTCTTGAGAATAAAAGGAATTTCAAATTTTCCGGTCGGCATTTTTCTTTAATGTTATACTAACTTAATGCCAAAACAAAAATGATAATGATTTTTGTATTGTAATTTCTGTTTTTTTTTATTTTTTAATTTAAATGTTTGTTTTTGTTTCTAATAACAATTTATTCGAGCTTTTTACTCACTATTTAAGCGTGAATACTTCGATTTTTTTGTGTAAATTCTTTTGTAAACTGTAAATGCTAGATGCATATTGCATTTTCTTGAACTTTAATATGTAAAATACGTGTTGAAGAGCAGCTTTTTTCGTTTCTATTATCATTTACGTGCGATCCTTGCGCTCTAACGTGCACTTTACGTGCGATCCTTGCGCTTTAATGTAAACTTTACGTGAACCTTTAAGGTTCGACGTGTAGGCTACATATTAAAGTGCGTTTTTAGGCATTGGATTAAAAAAGGTATTAAATTATTCTTAAAAATCTACTTAAGATCTATCTTCAAGATAAAATTCTGGCATTTTATCTTAACCAGATCTTTATTTTGTTACTATAATTTCTATTTACAAGCCCCTTTTTTTTATTTACCTTTATGGCCATTAATATGCATGTATCTACGTTATTTTATATCGTTTTAATTTAAATTTCATAACCTTTAACTCTTCGAAATAAAAGTAAAGTAATTCAGTTAAATAACCAAAGAGATAAAATCGTAAAATTTCCATAACGTTAATACTTTCTTTCAAAAATACATTCACATACACGCATGTATAAACATAAAAATTTAAATTTTGTGGTTACTTGGTTGATTTTTTTTGTCACGAAAGCCATAAAGTGATTTATGTCATTGATCAGGGCCTCTAACATGCCATGGGCTGGGTCAATCAGAAATATGGGGACTCACCCTTCTCTTAAAGCCAAAAAAATTTATATATATAAAAAAAAAACCGCAAGATTTTATTTATAAGTTTAACCTGCTTTAAATGGCCTTACTTGCATCTTTTCTATCTAAAAGTGTAACTAACAAATACTTTCAATATCATTTTCTTAATTGACTTTTATATAAACAACACAAGAGAAAGTGAGATTAACAGATAAAGGAAAAAAAGAAACCTCATAAAGAAAAGATTGATTTAAAATTTCCTTATCTTCTCCCATTTATTATTTATTAATGAAGATAAGTTAGAGAGAAATTAATTCATTTGATTCTAAAACAAGTTTAAATAGCAGAACAACCTGATATTTTGCAATGTCAGCAAGTTATAGGGTCATAAATTGGCACCCAATGGAATGCCAATTGTGATTGAATGGCATCGTGTTACTTTTTCCCACTTGAAGTTGCGTATTTTCTACCTCATAACCTTAGTTCCCTTGTTGGGATCAGATTATTGAAGTGGACAGAAGTTCAAATTTCAAAACCAAACAAGGAAGTTCCATGTATGGATGTTCTTGTATTCTTATCAATCATATAAACTATAAATAGATGAAATTCTAATCAATTTTTTTCTATATCCATTCATATAATATAAACATTAGTAAATGCCATAGAAACAATTTAAAATTTTTGTTTCCACTTCATTCATTTCTATCAAAACAAAATTATCTTCTAATAAATAAACTTAACAAACTATAAACTAAATTTATATTATAAATATTTAGTTATAAAGTTGCTAATTTTTTTCCTGATATAATTAAATTATTTATTATGTTTTTTATAAATTAATTAGTGAAATAATTATAAATATAAAATAATTAAAAGGAAAACTAAATTGTGTAACTTTATATCATAAAAATCTTTGTTTTGATCTAGTTTTTTAAAGTGAAAGTTAGTTTAGAATAAATTAAAATTGGATCCTGCTCTGAATTTTAATGGAGAAGTGCAG
The DNA here is from genome assembly GCF_000671375.1 of Centruroides sculpturatus. Lineage (NCBI taxonomy): Eukaryota > Metazoa > Arthropoda > Arachnida > Scorpiones > Buthidae > Centruroides > Centruroides sculpturatus. Next base: position 131,504 of record NW_019385296.1, on the reverse strand, counting down.
TTTCGTGACCAAAGAAAATTTTGTAACCTTTTTTTTTATTTTATATTTCAGAATGCG